>NW_024885144.1:1137912-1178336 GCF_019232065.1 Centrocercus urophasianus | reverse complement strand
TACCTGGGATTGCCCTGACCCAATGCAGCACCCTGCACTTGGCCTTACTGACCCTCAACGGCTTCACATGGGCCCACTACTTCAGCCTGCCCAGCTCAACGTAGTCCTGAAATTGAGACCTTTCAAGTCCATCTTGTCAGACAATTTGTGACACTTCCACCAACAGTCCTCAAAAAATATTAAATTGAATTTTTGTAAACCAATGTTGTCATCCATCAAGATAGCCATAACATTTCCAATTAACAGCCATTACCTCCTCTGGCCTCGCAGTACCCTGGGCAGCCCTGTCTCCCAGCTCAGCATTTAACTCAGAAAACCCACACACAGAATTTCAGATTGTCTGCAGCGTTTTCCACAGAAACAAAAGTGGTAGTTTAGTACACTTATTAATTCAGATTCACTTATTAATACATTAATTCAGAAAGGTATTAAAAATAAAAAAAAAGGGATGTTTTGTATTTGACAGTCAGCTTTTCGGCCGTACCTCCTGATGATTGCTTTTGCACAGGTTTGACTCTGCGGTCCGTGTGAGCTGGCTTACATCTCTAACCCAAAGGCTGAGCTATCTTAAATCGCCTCACAAACTCTGGCTCGTGAGTCACAGAACAACCTGTTCCCCAGAAACGGAAGGTGTTCCACAGACCATTAAGCAAAAGGATGCCTGTGTGTCCTTGGGAAGTAGGAGAAAGAAAAAGGAAAAAAAACCATGAAACAGCCACGTGCTGTGTTCTGGAATAAGGCCTGAGCTGACCCAAATTCAGCAAAGGATTTCAACCAGAGCAGCCAGGATTGTTTATGCAGCATTTTTATGTGTTCACCGCTGACGTGTTTGGGATTCGCTGTAGATATTCTTCTCAGTCTACTTGAGAAGCATCACACAAAAGTCTGTGCTGTCCATTATTACCCAGCAGAATAATCAGAAACACAGCGTCCTCTGTCACAAAGGCATTAGCATCCATCAGTCTGTAAGAAAAATCAGCTACCTCACACAGAACATTCATTTAGATAGCATTTGTTATTCAAAAGAAACCTCGAGAGCTTTCTGAGGCAATCAGCAAAAGAACTGCTGTAAAACAGAGCAATCTTCAATGAGAACCCATTCTCAACACATTTAAATTGCTAATAATTTAAAAGCTCTATGCAATTCCCAATTAATTTTTCATGAGAAAGCAGCATGCTGACAACTTGATGAAACTTCAAGACAATCTGCTCAAGACACAGCAGCAGATATGATGCAGACTTTCTGTTTCATACAGTATTTTTGCACAAACTCCCAAGGAAGAAAAGACAGAAGCACGTATAATTTCATTGTTGAGCCCTCACTTGCAGCTCTGCTCTTCCCACCATGACACTGAGATTGCTGTGGTTTACCTAAGCTTACAAAGAGGGCTACCATCGTTCAATAGCTACAGTTCCATACATTTTCAAATACCATCTTAAAAACAAAACAAAAAACAAGACGGCAACCCATCCACACTTAAATATTGATCAAGCATGTTTTCTCCAAGAGAATTACAGATTTTTTTGGCTTAGTTATTTGAAATCTGTTTCTAACACTTATTAAAGCAGCCTTACTTACAAAATATCTGAAAAAAACACGCAGACAGTAGAGCAGTTCAGAAAGGGGGTACTGATTACTCCTCCTCCATCCTTACATAAACTTCTTCAGTCCTGACACAAAATGCTGATACTAGCTATGATCACACACAAGCTAGGAGATCTCAGGAGATCTCATCAACCTAAGGCTGATGGCTGTGCAACAGCATCAACATAAATCAGTATAGAAACAAAACAAAGTGGCCTATCCACCCATTCCTCAGTTTCTAGCACACATATTATACACAATAGTTGAATACTCTTTTCTAGCTTAAACAAACTAACCCAAGAGCAATGGTGGCTGTTCATACAGGGCTGTAGGGTTACATATATATATAAATGCACATTGTTTGTGTGTGTTTAGAACTTTATATATATAAAATTGACAGAAAAACTCCTATCGCCACATGTAATCAACGTTCCCCTCAAAGATCTCTAACCACACACGGCTTGAATAGAAAACAAAGAGTTTCAGGGGTGAGAACAGAGAAGCAAGAGATTACCTTCTTTCAGGCCTAAAATCCACATAGTGTCCAAGGCATCAATTAAGGTGAGCCCAAGGCCAAACCACTCGCTGTAAGACTTGGACAATGGCTTCAGCTCATCATGGCCCCAGGCAAAATCTTTGTACCCCTTCCACGCGTGGCGGAATGCTTCTATCACAGCCTTCTGGCGTTCGTTTATGGGCACTGCAAAGGAGAACATCTTGCTCAGGAGTTCTGCAGCAACGTCAAACACCATTTCACCAAATCACACCCAAATAAATCTTATTCTAAATCTCTGTGAACTGTACGGTAAGAAAAGTTCACTGGACCAGGCTGCCCAGGGAGGTGGTGGAGTCTCCTGCTCTGGAGATGTTCAAGACCTGCCTGGATGCTGACCTGTGCGACCTGCTGTAGGAACTGCTTGGGCAGGGGGTTGGACTCCATGAGCTCTGCAGCTCCCTTCCAACCCCTGCAATCCTGTGACTCTGTGAAAACATGCTCAGCTTATTCTTTTCAGCACAACCTTTTGTACGTGGGATAACTACTTGGTATCTGTGGTCAGCAAGTGAAGTAGGCACAGAGAATACACACGGACATCATTTCTCCAAATACATGTTAAAACATAACGAGATGAGAATTGCTAAAGCTCAAAAACGGGAAAATCAGGAAACACCAAAATTAAGTCTTCAAATCAACTGTAATTCAGCTGCTGCACACATGTGGCAACCAGTAAAGTCCTCACGTCATTTATCACACACACTTTTTCTTCACTTTCCCTAATTCATTAATTTCTGCTACTTTTTAAAGTCAGTTCCAAAAAAAAAGAAAAGAAAAAAAAAAAAATCACTTTTCTAGAGCTTTCCATTTAAAATCAGGAAAAAGAAAATAGATATCTCCTATTTTGGGCAAATCCACGTCTTTTTCCACAGTTCAGCTGGAGTCTTTTCTTGCAATTCACCACAGAATTGAACTTACAGTCCATACTGAACAACTAAATTCTCAAGCTCACCAGCTGAAATTTCCAAGTTACAAACAGAATTCCAGAGGGGGAAACATCCAGCAGTGTAACCAACCCCATCACGATCACATCAGTCCACACCAAATCCATCACTTTGTGCTGCGCCACATTTATCACACAGGAACTTCCTTACACGAACTCAGAAAGCAGCACAACGGGTTCCTGACTTCACCAGGACAGTAACTACACAAACAACTTCTGCAGCTTCCTGGCGAGCCTTAAAAATAGTTCAACTTCACTCAGGGAGGAAATCACTTTCCCTGGATTTGCAGAACAAAAGGAAACACTGCTGAAAAAAGGAGGGTGTCCCCTTTGAGCCCTCTCTCTTTGGACCATCTTTCCTGGCTCCTCCCGTAGGAAAGATCACAAAGGTTTGGCACTAAAATTTATTTTCAATACTACTGAAACTGTTTAAGAAAAGCAAAAAAGCTAGGAAAGAAAATCAGAATATAGTGTGTGTCCAAACAAAGCAGGAAAACATGCAGTTCAAGTATTTTGGTACATTGTTCTGGTTTCTCTTGTATGCGTTGAGATGAAATTGATGGGAGAGAGAAGCACCCAAAAGTCAGAAGTTCAGGGATGAAACCAGAGACATCTCCACTGTGCTCCCAGTGCATCAGGATCATCTCAAGGCAAGGAAACACAGAAGTCCCAAATCAGAAGCCTCTCTCCCTTACCAGAACCTTGCTTCAGACTTTTAGAGGAAACAGCTGCACAGAAGTGCACAGTTTGGGGGGAAAAGCACCTACCTTTGCATGTAAGTAAATAAGCCCCCCTGTAGTTACTGTCCTGATAATGTATGCAGGAGAACATGCTAAGCACCTAAAAGACAGGATGTCCAGAAGCAGACGGGCCGTTTGTGAGGCAGAGGTAGCAGTGAACTGCAAGCAATTGCACATACACAGCTCTGCAGGCTGCTCACACACAGTCTGTCCACTGTAGCCACAGCAATCTGTTTCCTGCCACAGCACCAAACACGTGAGCTAAGTTTTACATGTGCAGCAGAATAATTCTTATTCAGCATTGAAAACTGAGACTCAACACTCAATCAAAATCAACACTGAGACTCAAAACTCAATCAAAATTCTGAAAACTAATGAGCAGGAAAGGTGTCATGGTGGAATGAGGACACTGAAAAGTTTGCTGAACGTCGCAGGTAAATCATCTTTCCCACAGTTTTCATTCCTGTGTCCTTGTGGCAGAATTCTATTTCCATAAAGGAAAAACAGAAACAAACAAAAATGACAACAAAAATGATGTGAGAGGAGGAGCTGGATAATTTCAACAGCAGAAGTGAACAGGAATAAGGGTGCTCCACTCACCTGGTTCTTTCTGGCTTTCACCTTCCACAGATGAAGGTTTTTCTGGTTCCTTTACTCTACTAGATGGAGGTTCACTGCTTTGGTCAGGTTCTATCACTGCTCCTCTCCAGCTGCAGATGCAAGAGGCTGACATCAGTGCTTCACTCGCTCACATTAAGTCATGCAAATGAATGAGACTTACTATTTTTCAGTACACTTTGGATTTTGTATCAAGGGTCAAAACAACCATGTTGTCCACTCTATAACTTTTCCACTAAAAGAAAAAGTCATTTACACCAGAGAAATTGTGCTGGATTAAGAGAAGTGTCTTACACAGGCTGCTGGAATTTCATTAAGATCTTAACAACAGAATTTAATAAACTGAAGAACTTTTCTTTAAAGCAGCAAGACATTTGAGATTGCTGCATTAAAGTATTTTGTTACCAACCCAATTCTGAAATGACCATAGCAGCCACTGACAATTAGTGCCATAGAAATGAGAGCCAGGAATAAAGCCCACGAATAAAACAAGGGACTGGCCACTTACAGCAGTCACTTCCACACCAAGGGCTTACACACGTTTGCACACAAACACAGAAGCCTACATCAACTGGAAGAGGTTTCCATTAAGAATCTCCAGAAGGAAAAGTCTTTCAGAACACACTTCCAGTCAAGCCAGGTCCACATCAAGATCAAACCACCTCAACCACTGTGGTTTGTACATACATAGGTTAACTTTGATTCCACTGTACGACACGGGCAGACACTGACAGGACAAGATGGAATGATTTTAGATTAAAGCAAGGGAGATTTAGGTGAGATGTTATGAGGAAATCCTCTCCTCAGTGGGCGGTGAGGCCCCAGCACTGCTGCCCAGAGCTGTGGATGCCCATCCCTGGAGGTACCAAGGCTGTGGATGGGCCCTGTTGGGAGCTGTGCCCTAACTTACTGTTCCCAAATCTTAATTAAGCACATCTGCTGAACTACTGACAGCCTTTTCTATGTCCAACTTAAATCTTTTCAATTATTCCCAAACCAAAAGATTTCAGTGGTATCTTAGGGAATAACCCTTTATCAGCACAACACAGTCCTGTGTAAACAGCTGCACACACGTCCACAGCTTCTGCCAGGTCCACCTGGGACTAGCTTTGCTGTCTGGCATGATACCCCTAACCAACACTCTGACCAGCACAGCTCCCCACGTCTACTGCAGAAACAGAGAGGTCGTGTTATTGTATTTATGCTATTACATCAAGTGCAAAACAAATGGAAGAAATGCACACGTGCTGAAAATTCTGCAGGGAATTAACAGTGTCAGAAGGCATTAGAAATGCAGACCATCTAGCAGGGCTCCAATGCTCTGCAGTTCTACAATGCAAAGAATAAAAAAAGAACGCCTGCACATTCCCCCTAATTCAATAAATGAAACTACCAATAGCAAACACTGTCACACCGAACTGAAGAACAATACACAGAAAAAAATCAACTTCAGACAGACAACAAAACACAGTTTTCACTCCAACAGTGTCCAATGGATACCAATGGGGAGCAGGGGAATAAAAAAAATGAAATAACTACAATCTTAAAAAAGAAAAAAAAAAAGAAAATGAAAAAAGAATGTTGTGACTTGCTGGAAACCCTCCTACCTGATAACAGACTTCTCTGTTTTCTCCTGTTTATCAGCCTGGACTGGCTCTTCTGCTGCCTTGCTGGTGTCATGGCGGGTTTGCAGCCTCACATCCCCCCATGGGGGCTTGATCTGAAAATGGGAAGGATTACGCCGACCATGGGGTAATCTTGGTTTCTTCTGAGAAAAAGAAGAAAAAAATGTGCTCAGTACTTCACACAAACGGTAAAATTCAATCCATAAGCCAAAAGCATCCATCCTGATACAATACCAGCATGCAAAATCTGCCTTGATGCTGCAGCATCTTTGTGTTGGTGGTGATGCTAGCTCTGATTTCTTTCTTCATTTAACAGTTCATGAGGAAAATAGACAAAGAGCCACACAAGCATATGTGCAGCACCCAGCAGTCCTCTGCTCTGCTAATCCAAACAGCCAATTCTTGTTTCTTTCTCATCACACTGCACACAAATGTAACCCTTCACAACCCACTGAACACCCGTTCTGTTTGCTATTTTTCCAGCTATCACAGAAGCTGTGCTAATTCAGTGCGACACCGACTGCACCCTGCGTGTCACAGCCAGCCACTGCGCCGCTCAGGCACCTCACAGCTGTGACACTGACATCCAGAGCATTCCAGGTGCAGACAAATTCATTACAGCACGTAGGTGAAGCCTCCAGTAAAAAGCCAACGTGGCACACAGTCCTACCGCTCTGACGTGTGTCACTGACGGTGAAGAAGTAAAATGAACACTCGGATCAAAAAGTTAAAGCCAGGACACAAAGACCGTGCCAAGAGCCGTTCTGAGACGACAGCACTGAGCCCACAGCAGGTCTTCACCGAAAGCTGTAACATTCCTTCCCACAACAACCACTGGAAGGTATCGCTTTCTGCACCTCCCACAAACTCCTCGGCAGTCTGTAAATCCCAATTCTTCTCCTCATACCTGAGGTGAAAGCTCTGGGTAGTCTGCGGCGTTGGCATCTGCTTTCTGGGGCGCTGGGAGCACAGCTGGATTCGCCAGCTTTAATCTGGGAGCATCTGGTTCTGTTCCGTGCTCATCCGATGGTTTGTTTGTTAAACCTACACACATGAAAATGCTCAGCAAAGGCAATCAACTTCTGCTCTGCTAGGGATTTCTAACAGCCTGCATTCCACGTGAGAGCTCCTCCAAACAGTTTTTTTTTCATGAAACAGGGATGAAACATGCTACAGTTCTTAAATACAAAGTAGCACTTGGTACTAACAAATTCCTGAAGTCAAAGGAGGCTGCTGAAAGGCACGTGCCTTGTAATTGCCATTAACCTTGCTTCACAATACGGGCAAGAAGAATCAAAGGTAAATGTGCCTTCGTACTGTAGAAAACCTTGGAACTTCAGATCTTATAGACAATCAAAACCATCTTATCCTGCTGCTTAGGTTGGAGTTACTGATACCTACACACAAACGTTATGGAAAGAACATTCACAGCCTCCAAACCTTTATCAACTTAAACAAAATGTTCTTCAGTCAAGCCAACACAGAGGCGTGAAAAATACTTCTGATTAAGCAAACCCATTGAAACACGTCATAACTGTACTGCAATGGACAAAATCAGCCACTGTCACCACAATAAACACTATTCAGAAGCACTACCAAAATCTCTTCAGTGTAACACTACATTCAAGTAATTTACAGCCATACAGAACACGTACTTTTCCACGGTTCCCCCACACTTGTGTATGAAATGACTCCACAGACCGTCAAGAAGGCAAACAGGAAGAGAATTATGCTCCGCTGCAGTCGAGACAGCTGCTTCCATTTCTTCCAGAGAAAAAATAAGAGGAAGAAAATTTAGCACGACGTTAAGAACCCACTCCACCAAAACTAAACTCCTGTCTGTCCATTCAGAGCAAGGACCACAAAACTAAGTTTAATTTTACCCTCTTTTTCCAACAGAGAAGTTCACTGCTTATTTCCTCCAACGACAGAGAAAACAGAAATACAACATGTTGCCCTACAGCACAGCAAGTGTGGTGAAACAGGAGAGCTGCTTGCTGCAAGAGCCCTGGCGAATGCCACATGCTGAGACTGCCAGGCAGCAGCATCTGCAGCAAGCTGCCTTCCAGCACAGCCCTGCCTGAGCTGCGCTGAGCATCTGCCCAGATGTCAACTTGGAAACACGCCACAAATCTCATCCCTTCCTGCCCAGCGCTACTAAAGAACTGACGTGCAAAATGAAAACAGAAAACGTGGCAGGAAAGCTAAAAATATTACTGCAGCAAAGAAGAAAGGCTTTAAATAAGCTTCATATCAGCTGCTGCCGAGGAAAAGTATGGCGCACTGCATCTCAAAAACACATCTGTAGAACTGTCATACATAATGGTTTGTCACCAGAAGAAAAGCCACCAACCCATACAAAATAAGGTGAGCCAACAGGATAATGAACAAAACCAAAACAGGACAAAAAATGAAGTATTTAGACCAAATCACTGAAAACCAGACATCAAATCCCACATCAACCTAACAGAAAAGTCAGACCCAAGAACTCCAATCCATAGACAAAGAGGTCGGAGTTAAACATTAACTTAAGCTACCATTCTGTTGCTTTTTCTAAGAACAGAAGCAAAATGCATCAGAGCAGGAATCTGCTTCCAGTTACTGCCTTTGGCAAACAGGGAGCTTCGGCATTAAAGCCACAACCCGCAGCTTCCTACGGACCTCCCGCACCTCACAGCGCTTCCTACAGCCCTCCCTCCATAAGGGCCAGAGGCCGTGGACGCCCCAGCGCAGACGATGCCGCCCCGCAGCTCCGCCCCACGCACCCCACAGAACGCTTCTCCTGCTCCGCCGCCTCCAGCTCCCCACCGTGACATCCCGACTGCGATGGAAGCCGCTCCCTTCACCCCTGCACGGCAGCCCCGTCCCGCACAGCCCGCGGCCCGCCGCCCTCACCCGCCAGCAGGAGCGCCGCCTCCAGGCCTTGCTGTTGTTGTAGCCGCCGGCGCCCGGCGCCTCCTCCGGGCTGAGGGTGACGGAGATGAAGTCCCGCCTGGGCGGCGAGGCGGCGACGGCGGCGGCAGCGTACATGGCGGCAGCCTCAGAGGCCGCAGCCCGCCCGCCCCGCGCCCAGCCGCCCGCCGCCCCACGCGCCCGCCGCCATTACCGCGCAGCCTCCCCGCACCGAGCGACGACCCAGCGGTTGCTTCCGGGTTCCGCTCTCTCACCCCGCAGCACTTCCGGGTGCCGCTCTCTCAACCCGCAGCTCTTCCGGGTGCCGCTCTAGCCCCGCAGCACTTCCGTGGCTCTATGGCGCCCCCAGCACGCGCCGTAGCGACGGCGGGCCGGGCCTGAGCGGGAGCTGGGGGGAGGTGCGGGTCTGAAAGAAAGGCGGGGCGGGCGGGGCGGGGGAGCTGCCTTTACGTTAAGAAATGGAGGTTAAGTGCAGAAGGCTGAGGTACTCAGCATTTCTTTTAGCTCAGTCTTCGCTGGCAGCCAGGCTTCTTGTGTCCGTCACATCCATGGCCCTCTGGGTGGGAGCAAAGTCCCCCTCAGTGTGAGTTCATGAGGCTGAGTAGAGCCTGCATGCACGGGCCTTAAGGAGATGATTGCCGAGCCACTCTCCATCATATTACATGTCATGGCTGTCAAGCAGAAGTCCCTGGGGACTGGAAAAAGGAAAATGCCACCCCCATTTGTAAGGAAGTGAAAAGAAGGGCACAGTGATCTGCAGATCTTCCTAGAGAACATGTTAAGAGCATGCGAGGAATGAGCAGGTGATCTGAGACAGCGCAGCATCGTCGAGGTCAGACTGCAACACCCATCTGGTGGCCTTCTATAATGGAGTGACAGTATTGGTGGACTGAGGGAGAGCCACTAATGTCGCCTTCCTAGATCTGTGAGGTTTCTGCAATGGACCTGCAATGGACCTGCACCACATCCTTATTTCTAAACTGGAGAGAGATGGATTTGAAGTCTGGGCCATTCTGTGGATAAGGAATTGCTTGGATTCATGGCCATGGATGGGCCTGGGCTGCCTCAGCTGGTGTTTGATCTAGAGGTTGGCAACCCTGCCCATGACAGATGATTGGAATTAGACAATCTTTTAAGTTCCTTCCAATCCAAGCCGTTCTATGATATTCTGTCCCCCAGCATGAGAAATTAAGCAGAGGCAGGAAAGCAGCAAGGCTGAAAAAGGACCTACTGGTCAAACTAAGAGGAAGGAAGGACGTGTACAGGCAGTGGAAACAGGGATAGGTGGGAAGAATACAAAGATGCCATTCAGATGTGCAGTTAGGATCAGGAAAGTGAAGGTGCAGATGAAGCTGAACTTGGCAAGGGACTTGAAAAATAACAGGAAGAGAATCTACAGGTACACTGGTCAGAAAAGGCAGAGCAAGGAGAGTCTACCCTTTCTGATAAGTGAAAAGGGAGAACTGGCTCCAGGAAAATCTCACTGTGGCCTTCTGGTGCTTAAAAGTAGCTTATAAAGGGGAGGGAGACAGATTTTTTTACACAGTCTGATAGGAATTGGACAAGGGGGAGTTGGAAACCCCCCTGAAACTAAAAGAGAGGAGATTTAGGTCAAATATTAGGGTGAAACTCTCTACTCAGAGGGTGGTGAGTCCCTGGCATAGCTGCCCAGAGCTGTGGGAGGTGCCCAGTGCTGTGAATGGAGCCCCTGGCAGACTGATCTAATGGTTGGTATCTCTGTCCATGGTGGGGGGCTTGGAACTGGATGGACTTTAAAGGTCTGTTCCAACCCAAGTCACTCGATGATATAATTCTTGCTGCCCACTTCTACTGTCACGTCCCCCATTTTCTATAATGCCCCCAGTCACCCTGATATGATCACTACTTTCAGGTCAGAGGAGCTTCAGGGATGTAAGGATTTCTTTCCTCTCCTTGCCAGCCCTTGCCTTCTACATACTCTCTCTCACCACATGGCCTGACCTTGTCCAAGCAGGACTTGGGCATCTTGAACAGGAAATGAGGTACAAGGAGATGTTGAGAGCCCTCCTGTTCTTCTGTGTTGTGGGATCACAGGACAGACCAGTCACAAGAAGAAAAGTGACTGAGCAATTGGAAGAAGGCTGAATGCATCTGGGAAGGTGCATTTCCCACCTGCCTGGTAGGCTGCTCTGGTGGGGATGTGGGTGCAAAGGGTGCAGAAGTCACCATGTCTTGTCAGGAAGTGTCCTGGTGGGAGGATGGTACCAGGGCTGCGGTGCATTGCACACACCCTCTGCTCCAGCCCACCTGGAAGCTGAGCATGGCACAGGAGACCCAAAGTTCCTCTGAATCCCAGAGGACAGAGCAGTCTAAAACATGCATCCTAACAGCCTGCATCACTCATCCCCCCACCCCAGTCCAGGGCAGACATCACAGGAACTCTGTCCTAAGAGCTGAGGGGTGTGAAAAGGCATGAATGAGACTCTGAGAGGGCAGAGTTGACTGAAGGGATTTTCAAAATAGTTTGGTACACAGCAGGATCCATACAATCCCTTCCCTACCTGCTCCTTCACAGCCCTTTCTCACATGCCCTTTGCAAAGAGCATCTTCCTGAAGGAGGAGGAGGGGCAGCACCATTTAATATTGTACACATTTAGAGCCACATTGCCTGTGTTTCTGTATTATCCACTGCCACCTCCTACATTTGGGAACCAGGTTATGTTTACATCAAGTTCACAGTTCAACAGGGAGAAAGAGTGTGGCAGCAGGCATGGATACTGCTGTAAGTGCTGGCCTAGAATTCACCTCCCGGTGTGCCTAGATATTCAGTTAAGGACATCATTTGGACCTTTAAATTTGGACTCTCCTTCAGGTAGAGTCCCTAAGATAAAACTGAGAGCTAAGTTAACATCTCATGATTTAAAAAAAAATCTCAGCCCCCAACAAATTGTTCTGGTAAGTATCAACACCGCACAAACAAGCAGAGAAACAATTCAGCAGAACCCTGACACACATTCACATTTCAGTACTCATTTTCCTACCACAGCAAACTACCAATTCACATAGCTTAAAAAAGCATTAAAAAACTCCAGCAGCAGCAACCTTCATATGGGTGACAAGAGAAAAATGTGGAATGAAATAGGTAAAGCAGAAAGAACGTCTGCTTTGGGTCTTTGCTGGGTTCAGCACTGAGCCCCCAATAGAGAGGACAGCCTGTCACTGTGGAAAAACTGCTCTGGGGGAGAATAGTGCTCTGTGAGCTGTCTGATGGAAAAACACAGCAGTGTCCAACTGCTTCGGGTATTTGCTGAGTTCCATGTCACCCTGCACATCAGCCATGG
Organism: Centrocercus urophasianus; assembly: GCF_019232065.1. NCBI lineage: Eukaryota > Metazoa > Chordata > Aves > Galliformes > Phasianidae > Centrocercus > Centrocercus urophasianus. Next base: position 1,166,039 of record NW_024885144.1, on the reverse strand, counting down.
CCACTGCAGCCTCCAGCTGTGCCAGCAGTGGTGCCATGTCAGTGTCCCGCAGCTGTGTGACAGCACGGCGGTGCACAGGAACAAAACCACCTGCATTTCCTCACAAACAAGGCAGACAGACACATAGAAATCACAGTACATCTTTATTATCAAAATGCTTCATAGTCCAAAAATTTCTGGAAAACAAAACACACGAGGCATTCAGCATCCTAATTCCTCTTCTCCTCAAAGACAATCTCTAAAAACATATCAGCACTTCAGTGTTCATACGATTAAAGCATCCACAAAATGAACTGCAGTTCAGTTTCAAAAAGCATTCTAGAAAGCATAGAAGAATAATCTTTCTTTATAGCACAGTGCAATTTAAAACAACCCGGGCCTGAACCGACGAGCAATGCTCTCAAAGATGTAATGCAATCAGTCTTGGACGCAAAACTCAACAGACAAGAATAGAAATGACCCATAAAAATGCACAATAAAAAATACAGAACTGAGCGTCACAGACAAATGCTCAATTTCTACTAAAAATTCTACTAAAAATACTGGTTGCACATGCAGCAAGAGGTAACCAGAACTGTAATTAGCTGGTCTGCACATATAACAGGTTAATTACTCATGCGTATGCAGATAACTTCCTATCTGTAAATTCTGCCGTCAGCATTTAGGCGGTTTCTCTGTAAAACACGAGCCTACTTACACATGATAATTATTCTCAAAGCTATTTTTATTTCCTCCAACATTCTGAATACAGCTTCATAGGAAGAATTTCAGAAATTCAATTATATAAAAGATCGATGCTTAATATCAGCATTGACAATTCCATAGTAGAAGCAGAGACATGAAATGCCTCATCTGAAACATCTTCTCCCCTTCCAGTACTTGAAGGGAGCAAATAAACAGGAGGGGGAACGGCTGTGTGTGAGGGTGGATGGTGATGGGACAAGGGGAATGGCTTTAAAGTGAGACAGGGGAGGATGAGGTTGGATGTTAGGAGGAAGTTTTTGAGCCAGAGGGTGGTGAGGCACTGGCACAGGTTGCCCAAGGAGGCTGTGGATGCCCCAGCCCTGCAGGCATTCAAGGCCAGGCTGGATGTGGCTCTGGGCAGCCTGGGCTGCTGGTTGGTGACCTGCACACAGCAGGGGGTTGTGCTGGATGAGCGCTGTGCTCCTTTGCAACACAGGCCATTCTAGGATTCTATGGTTCATCACCTTCCTTACAGCTGACTGGGGGAAACGCAGTGTGTGCTCGTCAACCCAACCCCGCTCAGCAACGCACCTGAAGAGTCCTCCTGAGGTGTGAAATGACTTTGGTGTGTAGGATCTGCTGCTGCAGAGCAGGAGCTGTGAGGCACGGCCACCCTGTGACCCCTCCGCCAAGGCTGGGCTGCTGTGCTACTGAAATTGTGCAAATTACCTTCCTTCGTTAGTTGATATATCATAGTCTGTAACCTAGGATAAGAGCAAGGCATCTAAAGAGTTATTTCCTTAACTGAAAAAGTGCTGAGAAGCGCCCCACTGGAAATTGCAGAAGCTGAGGCGTTTTACTGTTACACTGCTTACATTGGGATTAAGCCTCAAATTCTCCCTCACAGCTTGTTCCTCCTGTCACTGTCACCTTCAGGCACTTCACAGGAGCGCCTCCCTGAGGGATGGTGTATGTATCAAACGGAAAAATGGAAAGCAAAATAAATGACTGTCCTAAGGGAGGAAGAGAAGGCTGTTGTGAAAAGAGTTCTCAGCCTTCTTCTTTGTCCTCTTCCCCACCTGCAGGTCACTGCAGCTGTAAAAAGCAATCACTCTGAGCTGCGTATTTACTGTTTTCTTGGAGTGCCACCACAGAGCCTACATATGCAAGCCAGTCTCACTGCTGCAGGGTCCACATCTCAAGCAAAACTTTAACACAGAAGGCCCCAAGTGCAGCACACTCCTCCATGCACACTGACTGTAGGATGTGAATGCTGAACTGCATCTCCTGACCAGCAGAGCTTAAAGCAAACAAGCAAACATACACAAAAAATAACAACAGCACAAACAAGGTACAAAGGTAGGCACTGCAGAGATCTAATCTTCATGAATGCAAAGCTGACTGATTAGATTCCAGCTGGCTCTGTTATAAATCTGTATGCACTAGAGAAAGGAAATATAAAATCTGTCTGGTACCTGGAAAGTATTAATTGTCATTCATATCACTGTTGACAAAACAGATCAAGGTAGAAGGCTGACTTCAAAGTCACCAAACGGATCTGCTGAGTGGGCACAGATGTGCATATGCAACTGTTGCAAGGATTTGGCATCAACTTAATACTGCAAAGCAAGTTTTCATAAGGCACTTCATTTTAGTAGGGTCAGTTCTTATAATTGCTGACAGACAAGCATCTGATTTGAGAGGGAGAAGACCTCCCTCCTCTTCAAGAACTTCCTAGCATTTCTGCTTTGTCTTCATCGAGTATAAAGGGAGAACAGAAGTCTTTGTTCTTCATGTACACCTCCAGACCCTGAGAACACGTGAAAATCATCAGGTTAGGTTATAGCACATTGTACTGGCCATGTGTACTGTTTCAAAGTCTCTATAACATTTACAAAGAATGACTGACTCCCAAAGTTAAAGGCCACACAAAGGACAGACAACAGAACTGTTCCCCAGGGAGAGTAGAAAGCACTTCAGCCATACGACCAGAGTTTGTGAAGGAGAGCATGAACTGTAGAACAGTGGAGCTCAGGAACGAGCCCTGCTGAGAAGGGAGAGGCGAGGGGCAGGGTGTTCTGAACTCATACTAGAATGATCCTAGCAACGAAAATCACACTGACTCACCTCTGTTTTATTCTTATAAGGCACCAAGTGTGGTGAGCCAGCTCCCTGCAGACAGGAACTTAGCAAAGAAGGTTTTCATCCAGTGGATCTCAAAGTACTGATGAGTCCTAACGAAACTTCACCACCTCATTACATCTCTCATTTTAGACATTGCTAAAACCGAGGTATGTGAAGACCGAACAAACTGCTCAAGAATAAGCCACAATGGAACCACAAATATAACACAAGTCCTAGCTCCGTTTGCCTTACCATTTCTGAGCAAGCACAGGCTAATGAAATCTCTCTTCTGTAAAGAAATCATGCATGCTCTTAAAAATTTTACTTCCATAGATAATTATTCTCACCTCTCCAAAGTAAGACACTAACGGAGAAATCTCACACACAGCCGGAGGATCTTCGGTTCCTGAAAGACTGAACATGAGAACACTGGGTTAACTTCTTGCTCTGCTTACAAAACAGTCCGTTGTCTTCGAAGGTTTGTCAAGAGCAAGACATCCAGAAGGATACAACATTTGTTATATTCACATGCATCAGGTATCATTTGAATATAAACTATGAAAATGAAAGGGAATTAGCAGGTTCTCATCAAAACAATTACGTGGCTTTTTAAAAGGTACTTTTCAAATAAAATGAACAGCTTCTGGGTTTATTAAGCTGTCATGTGATGAAGTAATTGTCCCATGTAGTAAAAGCAGGAAGTGTATGAATTGGTAATTGCTGTAATATCCATCTGAGACTCTGCTGGGCTTTAAAAACTGGGACCACAATCAGAAGAGGCAGGGATGACCACAAATTGCAGTTCCTTGGGCTGCTTACATCCTGAGTGATAGAAAAGTCTGCTTCTATCTAAGGCAGTTGTCTGACTGTGTTCAAGTTGCTATAGGAGGAGTTGACTTGTGACCCCCAAGGCAGGAATCTCTGCCAGAGCTAAAGCAAAGGGTACTGTGCATTAAAGTACTGGCAGTACTAATGGAGCAGTAGCTGTAAGAGGATGTTTGGAGAAGGCCAGCTGAACAGAGCTCACACCAGTGTTCAGACAAATGCTCTGAACTGTGTAGCACAGTGTGCATCCATCAGCCAGCCGTCAGGCTTGGGAAGCCACAGGCAAAGAAGCTGCAGAGAACATCACTGAGGTTCACACCTGAGCTCCTCTGGTATCCTGCAGCCATCTGCATCCAGAAACCTGGCCCCAGCCTTGAGAGCCCAGCGGTAGTGCTGGGCCAGGAGGGCCTGCCGAGCAGTGGTAGGGTTGTCTTTCTCAGCTGTGTCTGCATTTTTTAACGGCGAGAACTCCTCTTCTCTCAAAACTTCAAATGCCACAAAATTCCTATCAGCAAAGGAGAGAAAACAAGAATAATGAAAAACAAAGCTAGCTATCAGCTTTGTTCTCAGAAAAGATGCAAAAGCAGCTTTCGTGGGGAAGTGCTCATACATATTTTAACAGGCAGTGATGTACACAGCCTGGGGCAGAGTCAAGCTAAGGAAAGTCCATCTCCTATCTCAGGAGCAAATAAGAACCAGGGTTGTATGACAGAAAAACAGAAGGAGGTGCGATGCCTGACGCTTGGATACATGGCAGTGCTGTGCTGCTCACAGCAGAGCCCTGCACCCCTGCCTTAAAGAAAGTCACTCTGCGTGGCAGCCTGGGGGAAGCAGTGACTCAGGACAGCAGTTTCCAGGTGTGAGTAAGCAGAACGGGAGGACACGCAGTCAGATGCATGTACAGAAGTTTACCAGAAAAGGGAATGCAAATAAAACCACAGCAGCACCTTCGTGTTTCTGTACTTCGTACACAAAGAGCATCTGCCAATTTTTTCCGTATTATCAACAAAGTTCGTGAAGTAACACGAAAAAAACAAGAAGTAACTGCTTGCAGTTGTTTCAAAATCCATAGCTCTGCATTATTTCCACCACACTGACTTTGCTTTTAAGTATGTTTCCTTACAGATTGCATGCCAGGAAATGGAGACCAGGGTTCAAACCTTATCTCCTTCACCTACAGTAAATCCTCTTAAAACAAAAACACTATCTCCAAACGAGATATTTCAGTTTGCCTAAGGTCTCTTTTTTGCTCTCGTTAATTTCAACCTAGAACAGAATCTTTGTTGCTGAATTCTGGGCTTTGGAAAAGAGGATTCACCAACTTATGGTAAATTCCTAAATTATTAGAAGTCCCCATTCACTGCACACAAAGTACTGTCAGCCCCCAGCACCGCCGTGTCGGAGATTGGCAAGGCAGCTTTTCCAGTTCCTACAGCAACAGATCTTATCTCCAGGGGCTGCAGCGACCTGTTCTCTGAACACAAAGGTGTGAATCGGCCCCAGCTTCTCATGCACCTAAAACCCAACAAAAGCTGCAGTTGTCATGGAAACCACGATTATGAAAGGTCCGATTTCTGAGAAGCTGAACATTCCAACATGCCCTTGTATTAAATGCTGGCTATGCTCTGTGTCTCCTGCCTTATTTCTCTCCCAGGGCCAGCAGAAGGAGAGCCAAACAAACCATCCTCAGCAGAATGAATGATTCCCAAAGAACTGCACACAAGGGCTCAGTGAATGCACTGTCAGTGCCTGCAGTTACTGCCATGCTGAAGCCTGGTAGATCCAACAAGCCCTCTAACACAAACTACACACAATCTGTCAAGATCTTCTACAGCTTACAGTCATTCAAACAGAAAATGAAAAGGGGGAAAAAAAGATCACTTCTGCCACTAACTTAGAGAACTGGAACACATCAAACACAAACTTCTCCAGCTTTATTCCATTCGGTTTTAGCGGTTTTACCAGATTTCCCTCCTCGTCAATGTAAGGCACCTTCTTTATGGCCACGTGGTGCTTCAGCTGGGACTCGTGTTTTCTGCAAAAGGGAGGACAAACAAGTTAATTTGCTTCGTGCCCAATAAAAAAGAGAAGTACATCTCTGGGAAGCTGATGGCTTATTACTACTCCAGGTCTTATCTCAACTGTTGTGGATGCTGACTTGAAGTCACATCCAGGAAACACTTCACTGAGCAAAGTAGCCCAGACAGCTGCAGGGCAGGCAGCCAAGGCACTCCACTGCTAATGACAGCATGACATCATAGGGTAAAGCAAAAGGTGACGGAGTGCACAGCTGCAATCACAGGCAGAGGGAAAAAAGGTAACCCAACTGTTATTTGACCAGAACGAAAATGGAGCAGGGCAGATCCTTCACACAAAGGGATCAAGCTCTTCTGGAACTCTGGAGTCTCCTTCTCTGGAGATGTTCAAGACCTGCCTGCATGCCGACCTGTGTGACCTGCTGTAGGGAACCTGCTTTGGCAGGGGGTTGGACTCCATGATCTCTGGAGGTCCCTTCCAACCCCTACAATTCTGTGATTCTGTGATCCTGCCTGCCTCAGGATTGATAGAAATGAAATTAGGTCTCCCTTAACTGTCCCCACACCTTCAGACTACATCAGTTTCATATCCCCCCACAGCAACAAACCCCACAAGAACACAGTACCTCCAGCCCAGGGTCAGAGCCATAACTAACAGAAGAAAGCTGCTATCACATTCCTGTTTCCCAGCTCCAAGGTGCAGTCCTCTGCCAGCCACCCCCCCATCCAACTGTGCAAAGGGACACAGCACGGCTGACATTCCTACTGAAAGTCCTCAAAGCGTGTGCTGTGCTCAGTGATGTGGCTGCTCCCCCCTGCAAGCCCAGGAAGGTCAAAGCACTGGTTTATCCCAGCTGATTTAGCTACAGCAAAGCACGCAAACCCTCCACTGGATGAGGCATAAAGACCATGCTGGGGTGACCAACAGCAGACACAGCTGTGTGGGACTGTCTGGAGGAGAGAGGAGGTGAAGAGCAGAGTAGGAAACATCCGTAACTACGACATGGGAAAGGGGAACATCCGCCATGCACAGCTGCCTGGCAGTTCTGCTGGGACTTACTGGGCCACTGTCTGCAGAAAGTCAACAGTGAAGAAATGGTTGCAGATATTGCCAACGCTGTACATCAGCCCCCCATCAGGCCTTTGCTGCTGCGCGGTCTCCGGGCTGATCTCGCTGTACTCCACCACCACATGAGAGACCCCATCCACGCGGCACACCACCCCTATAGGCTCTGTGGGGTAGGCCTTCTCCACCACCTGCAGCCACAGGACAGAGGCTCATCACAAGGAGGAAGAAACCGCCAGCAATATTCCAACTGCCAAGCACAAACTGACCTGCAACACTTGGCTGTACACACGGTGCCTCACAAACACAAGATAATACTGAGTACACCGAGTGGCCTGGAGATGTATTCTTCCCAACAACCTGGTACAAAAAGCAGTACGTGACCACTCCATGGCACAACTGCTCAGAAGACACTCTGCAGTTAAAAGAAAGCCACCTCCAGTCAGCTGGTTGGAGCAGCACACTGTGAGGCACTTTTCCTATCAAGGTCTTTTAACTGGGACTTGGGATTAAATGAAGAATGTTAAATCTATCAGCCTTTAGCTCCCTGCTTACATGAACAGTGTTGATTAAAGCAACAGAAACCTGTCTTGAACATCAGGAGACCTGCTGATTTTGAGTCACAAAACCAAGCTCTTCTGGCTTTTGCCATCTATCACAGTGGGATATAAGCAGTAACTTGATTAGAATTAAAGTTGTGTTTACAAAACACAACCCAGTCCAATAAGGCTTCCAGATATCTCAGGAACACACAAAAGGGAAGCAATTTCAGTTTGTAGGGTTCCTGTGCAATTACAGTCCCTGCTTTAATAGAAGTTTAATTTTTCTGTTATGACCTGGATGAGGGGATTGATCGCCCTCAGTAAATGTGCAGATGACACCACCCTCCTAAGGAGGGATCTGAACAGACTGGGCTAAGGCCAATGGAATGAAGTTCAACAAGACCAAGTTCCAGGTCCTGCACTTTGGCCCCAGCAACCCCATACAGTGCTGCAAACTCGAGGGAGAGTGACTGGAAGACCAAGTGGAAGAAATGCACAAGGGGTCAATGCTGAACGAGCCAGCAGTGTGCCCAGGTGGCCAAGAAGGCCCACGGCAGCCTGCCTTGTGTCAGCAGCAGTGCAGCCAGCAGGAGCAGGAGGGCATCGTCCCTCTGTACGGCAGTGGTGGGGCCGCAGCTCAGTGCTGCGCTCGGTGCTGGGCCCTCACTGCTCTGCAGACACGGAGGCCCTGCAGCGTGTCCAGAGATGGGATGGAGCTGTGAGGGGTCTGGAGCACAGGTGTGATGGGGAGCGGCTGAGGGAGCTGGGATGGGTCAGCGTGGGGAAGGGGAGCTCAGGGGAGATGGCAGTGCTCTGCTACTGCTGACAGGAGGCTGTGTGAGGAGGGGTCAGCCTCTGCTCCCAGGTGACAACAACAGGATGAGAGGAAACGGACTCCAGTTGCACCAGGAGAGGTTCAGGCTGAATACTGGGAAACATTTCCTCTCCGAAAGAGTGTTCAGGTACTGGAACAGGCTGCCCAGGGTGGTGAAGGAGTCGCCGCCCCTGGAGGTGTTCAAGAAACATTTGGATGTTGTACTAAGGGACGTGGTTTAGTGGGGAAACGGATGGGGGTGGGAGGTGGACGGTTGGACTGGATGATCTTGGAGATCTTTTCCAACCTTAGCAACTCTGTGATTCTATGTTACCAAGCCTGTTTTCCATTCTACTCTGGGAAGAGGGAAGGAAGTGCTACAAGAACGCTCCCAGGAAGGGGACTGTGAGTTCAAAACAGGCATTTCAGACTGCCATGTCTAAGTCTGCTCTGAGCAAGCCACCACTGGGCAGAGATCTGAGCACATCCAAGCTCACCCTGAGATCTTAACTCTGCTCACCCCCCACGGTCTCAACTCTGCAGGCAATCAGCCCAGCATAGCACCACCTCACCTTCGCACCGCAGTCTGCTCCTCTGGAAACACAGAAGCCTATGAAGACTGGATCTGCCATTTTGACAAGAATGTTGTCTACACAGTACACATGGACGTACTGGATACCACGCTGCTTCATGTCATCCAAGATCTTATTATCCACCAAGGCACGATACAAGCCACCATTGCCATCTATAACACAGGAGAAAAGAGGAGGCCCTGGTTAATTAGTGACTTTGCAAAGTTTATTTCATGACTAATAGAGCAAAGGCTAAAAGCCCTAAAGAAATTTTCCTGAATAGCAGAGCAGGAAATGTTTTCTAGCCAAGAGTCAGTGCCAAGGGGTTTCACTTCCAGCTCTGATGCAGGCTCAGTTCAGACAAAGCTGTCTCCCTCCACAGCCCAGTTCCACATCTGCAAAGCAGGGCTATTGGTATCAGCCTCACAGGGAAGCATTACGAAAGCTGAAAGTGCTGTGAGACCCTCAGAGGAAAAACACTGAAGCTCAAAACACTATGTAGTGGGCTGTGGCATTTCTTCTCTTCCAGTGCAGTGCAAAAGCACATTTAAAACAGCCTGGAGAAAGAAAGACTAAAGTCAGTCTTTCATCCTCTGTGTATTTCACCCTCCCACCGCCCCCCAACTCCATTTGCACATTTGTTCATCACAGATCATCCTTTCACGGCCACCCCGTTAGCACTCCTGTCTGCTCTGAAGAATCATTCTGCAGCCACAGAAGTCGCAATACTGCAACACAGCCCCAGAAGGACTGCCCTCCCCATCCCCTCACCTCTTGCCATGTCCAGGTCCAGAGAAGAGGAGAACTTTTCAACACTAAACATTTCAATAATTTTGGAAGGAGTTTGTCTTCTTGCTGCCTGCTGTTTTTTCCCCCATTTCTCATTATCAGCCCTGAAAAGGAGCCTTCAGCCAGGTGGGTTTTCTCCACAACCTGACAGCATCACTTCTGAGCAGCCAGAAGCTCCGAGCTGGGGGGGAATGGAGCTGCTCTACTGACAGCTTCATCCTGCGAGGCAGCACCCCAGGGATTGCATCCTGGGGCCTCTTCCCTTGAGTATACACACCAACACCACAGCAATCCCACTCTTCCTAATCCTGCCAATATTCCCAAACTTTGATTTAAAGCCATGCAATGTGGACAAGACTCCAGCAAGAACTAAACAGAGGTTGCTACACTCCTGATTACCATCCCAAAACATCTAACAGAACTCTCCCATGCTAACTAGAGGCATTGACACTGACCTCCCAAGGCTGCTCTTGTGTGCCAAGGATGGTTAACAGTGATTTTCAGCACAGGCTACTGCACCAAATAAGGGCTAACAGCAAGGTACCTGGAGCCATAGCAATTTTTCCCTTCTCCTCCAAGATGGCCTTCCCATCAAAGGTGACAGCTGGCAGCATTCTCTGTTCAAACATGATTACATTGGATTTATCCAGGTTGAAGTATCTGTGTTTTACAAAGAACTCCTCTGTTGGCCTCAGCGTGAACTCACTTGTCATGATGTACCTGGGTAGGAGCAGGTGCAGAGCAAGGAACAAGAAAAAGAAAAAACTACAGGTGGGACATGGAAGGGAGAAAACCTCAGGATGTTAAATGAGAGACAGCGGGGTATCTTGAGATCTGCTGCTCAACTGCGTGCCGTTTCTCCACAAGCCATCCTGCAGGAAGGCTGTGCAAGGACTCAAGAGCAATCCTACCCAGGGGCTCAGCTCCACCCAGGACAGAAAAGCGCTTCCCTAAATGTGCATAACGTCTGCCAGTCAGCTCCAAAACACTGCGCAGAATGGCACGAAAGGTTCATTCACTTCAGTTTCAAATCAAAACCAAGGACATCAGCTGCTCCTCATACTCCTTCCCTTCCAGACCCTCTCCCACCTCTGTAGCCCTCCAGTAGTTTTATGCCTTTATGCTGTGGCACTCAACCCTGCACACAGTGCTCCAGGAGAGGCTACACCAGTGCAGAGCAGAGAGCATCACGTACCTGCCAAGCCCTTCAACAGCTCAGTACAGGTGTATGTGGTCCTCTGCTAGCACAGCAGAATATCCATAGTCTGCACAGGAGGGCCGCATACACACTGGTTTACATTTCTGCAGCACAGTAGATACTGTCCTCCAGGGTATAGCAGCAGCCAGCTGTCTCTTCAACCCAAGGGAGGTAAACTGTAAACATTATCAGCAGATGTTGCTGATGGCTTCCAACAGCACCAGGCATGGATACATTTGCAATTTGGGTCATGTACATGTAGCTTTAGAAAGAAACATAGAATCTGGAGTTGAATCACCTTCAGATTCCTACTTGTAAAACCATGTGTCATCCTGAAGACCTGAGACATACAGGCTCCTTCATTCTTCCCATACCCTGCCTCAGACCAGACAGGGACTTTGTAATGGTATCTCTATAAGCTAAGGGTGAGCACCCAGCAGAAAACATTCCCAGAGCCAGGCAGCAGTGCCCTTCTCTTCTCTCACCCACCCAATCTCAGAGGGAAGTGACGTTCTGCACCTTGCAGAGCTAAGCTCCGTGGAAGCCTGGAGGCTTTTGAAAGCTACGGGCATCCAGGAGAGAAGGCAGACAGCTGCAAACATCAACAGCAGGAGGCAGCCTAAAAATGGAGCACGGCAAGGATTTACTATTGAGGAAGGGAAGAGCTTTATGCTCTGCCTGAAGATACATGCAGAGTTTCTCAGTGTGGTGTGATTTCTCTCTCCAGAGAGGAACCTGAGAAAGCACAGCACAAACGTACAAATCTCTCACGAGCGATCCGAAACAGGCACTGAAAAGTGCTGTTTCCTGCACTGTAAGGTCTGTGCTTGAAACAGACACAGCACAGTGGTCAGTGACTGCAGGTTGCAGGGCAGTGCTCGCTGCAGGCATGTTGGTGTGTCACTGCCCACCCCGAGCTCCTCTTCTAGCTGCTGGGATCACGCATGCTGCCAAAATCCCCTGGCATGTCTCTGCTGACACCTGTCAAGGCACTCCTAGAAGACAAGACAGGCAAGACTGCAAAGCAAAGACCCCCTTACAGCGGGTCTGTGGTTCAGCCCACCTACCAGGGCACGGTGCACTGGCAGCGGTGCCTCTGGCCAGCGAGTTGCTCCACTTTTCGGATTCTTTCTGCTTGGATCTGATACAAGGTTTTGCCACTGGGCAGTCCCACGTTGTACATGCCCTTGGGGTAGCTCACTCCCAGGCGGGTTCCTTGTCCTCCAGCCAGCAGCAGCACTGCCACTTTGTTCTGTGAGATCTGCTGCAAACCTTGAACGGGAGAAAGAAGACAAAGAGAACATGAGAATCACAAAGACGGTCCACGTCCTGTGCCCTTCCCCTGAGCCTTTCTACAGAGCTCAGGCAACAGCCAGAAGCTGTTCCATGCCAACTGCTGGTAGTTCAGAGAGCAGAAGGGTGCTGTACGCCACATTAAAACAAATCTCCTCTCTGATACACTTTTCCCTTATCTGAAGCAGCAGATGGTGTAACAACAGGAAACAGCTCTGAGTGCAGCTCAGCATGTTCACACTGGACATTAGAAATGATTTACTGGGAAAGTGGTGCATCCCTGGAAAAGACCTGCAGAGAATGGGGGCAACTGTACCTTGGGGTTGTCAAGACTCAGACAAAGCCCTGCTGAGCTGCCCTACGGCTGGGGCAGTTCTGTTTCAAGCAGGGACATCTTTCAACACTCAGACTAAAAGACACAGGGACCAAAAACACTGCTTTAGAAAGAAATCAAAATCATAATATTTATGCTCACCTTTAAATAATCATCTGTTCAAATGAGCAGTAAGAAGGAAAAATACCAACTGCTGCTGGAAAAACATGTCTTGGTTTTAATTTTGTTTAAAAATCTAGCTTCCAGCACTAGGAACACAGATGTAAGTCTCCCCTGTCACTGTAGCAATTCTGTCGACTCTCCCTGCGATGTAGGACAATGTTTCTGCCTCCATATTCTGTCTCCCTGCAGATCACCACGCTGGGTCAGGCGGCCTGCAGGAAGCCAATTACACAGCACTGCCATCACTGCTGCAAACAGGACTTGGAATTCATAGGATCACAAAACTTTGGTTGCAAGGCACCTCTAGAGATCTGTAGCCCAACCTCTGGTTTCAAGTGGGCTTAGGAGAGCTTTCTAGCGGGAAACCTGCACCTTGGGTCTGGGGGTTTCAAAGTTTCAGAAGGTTCTTGGCTAAACAGGAAAGCCTGAATGCTTTAAACTTAAAAAGGCACAGACAACAGTACTGTGAGAGCTGTACACTGAAACACGCAGCTCTACTACAGCAAAGCTCCGATATCTGAGCTCCTTAGCAGTCATGAAAGCAAAAGAAGCACACATGTGTGTAACAAAGTCCAAACAATTCATGGCTCCCCCGCACTTTTACTGCAAAAGATGTAACAAAGCACAGAGCAGCTCTCAGGTACTGGCTGTGTCACTGCAGTTTGCTACCAGCTGCTGCTGAGTGCTTGGCACACTGTTTGCATTGGCTGCTGGACAGGTGCCTCACACAGCCCCTGCTATAGCAGGAAACCTACACACCAACCCAAAGGATGGAGGGGCAAGCAGTTAAACACCAGTTCAGGGGTTGTCAGGGATGAGAAAATGATCAGCTGTGATTAGAAAGCAAAGCTAAACTCTGCTCAGTGTGGGTCACAGCGGTGGCAAGGAATGGAAAGTCACCCCTGTGACTGAAGCAGTGGGTATTACTGTGAGCGAAATGCAGCTGCACACATCCTGCTGTTGTCTCCCAGCCCTGTATCCCAGGAAAAGGGAAAACGACCATTATGGTTCTGTTGAGCTCAACCAGCACAGCTAGCTGCCACTTTGCAAACAAAGTGCTGCCTCTTGTGTTGTCAATTTATCCCTGGACAAACTTGACTGCGTCTCCACAGTAATGACAAGCCTCTCATAAAGCAAGATAAATAGTGGTGTCTGAGCAAAGAACAGCCCTCAGCCACTACCACTGGCAAGAGCAGGCTTCTTGTCACACCCGTGACCAAGGACTGCACAGAATGAATTATTCTCCAGTGACAGCCAACAACATTAAAAACCCAACAGCTGGTTGTGGGCACAGAGGCCGAGCAACGCTCAGCAGCAGCAGGACAGAGCCGGCCATGGCTGCACAAGTGCCACAGAACTGCAGTATAAGCCCATCACTGCAGACAGTGCATAGGTACAACACCACGCAGGTGGCTCCAGAGACTTGCTTCTCTGGATACAAGAAGTGCCTGGCTCATTCATAGCTGCACCAGCTGTGCTGAACTGCTGCCTCACTGGGACATACCCCAAGTCACAGAGCAGCTGCAGTATGGGCTCACAGCCTCTGTCCCACATGGGGCATTTGGCTTCTCTGTCCTCCAAGCCTGAGAGCACACTAGTGTTTGTCCTTGTAGAGGGCAGGGATCTGTTATCTCTGAATTGGAGAGATGGACTATTTGGTGGAGAAGGAATGGGTTGGATGGTCGCGGCCAGACGGTTGTGGTCAGCGGCTCCATGTCCAGGTGAAGGCGGTGATGAGTGGCGTCCCCTGGGGGGCCAAACTGGGACCAGAGCTCTTCATCATCTTTACCAGTAACACAGGCAGCGGGATTGAGTGCACCCTCTGCAGTTTGCAGATGGCACAAAGCTGAGTACAGCTGATACAACAGAAGGAAGGGATGCCATCCAGAGGGACCTGGGCAGGCACGAAAGGTTGGCCCATGTAAACCTAATGAGGATCAACAAGGCCAAGTGTGAGGTGCTGCATTGGGTCGAGGCAATGCCAGGCATTTATACAAACTGCGGGAAGATCTTCTTGAGAGCAGCCGTGCAGAGAAGGACGTGGGGGTCCTGGTGGGCACAGAGCTGCACACGAGCAGCAGTGTGCGCCCGCAGCCCGGGAGGCCAGCAGCACCCTGGGCTGCACCAACAGAGGGCTGGCAGCGGGCAGGGAGGGGATTGTCCCCCTCTGCTCTGCCCTCGTGAGGCCCCATCTGCAGTACTGCGTCCAGGCCTGGGGCCCCCGGCGCAGGAAAGACGTGGGGCTGCTGGAGCGGGTCCAGAGGAGGCCACGAGGACACTCAGAGGGTGCAGCACCTCTGCTGCAAAGACAGGCTGAGGAGCTGGGGGTGCTCAGCCTGGAGGAGAGCAGGCTGCGGGGAGACCGCATTGCAGCCTTCCAGTTCTTAGGGGGAGCTTATGAACAGCAGGGAGAATGACTTCTTACACAGCGTGATAGTGGCAGGACAGGGGAGAATGATTTTAAATCAAAAGAAGGGAAATTTAGGTTAGATGTTAGAGGGAAATTCTTTACCCAAAGGGCAGTGAGGCCACAGCACTGTGCCCAGAGCTGTGCTGCCCCATCCCTGGAGGAGCCCAAGGCCATGGATGGGCCCTGGGCATCCTGAGCCGAGGGGCAGCCAGCCCATGGCAGGGATGGGACTGGGAGCTGTGAGGTCTCTCCCATCCATCTGTGCTGCAATTCTGTGATGGTATGATTCTAAATAAAATAAGGACAGCATCTGAAAGCATCTGTGCTTGATTTATGTCATTATCCATAATGCTGCCTAGAAAGTGTGACCACTTCATGTTTGTGTTTAAGACCCAGAAAGCAAGTCTATATGTGCTAAGACTAATGTCTTAGAGACAATGACAGATGGAATTATTTTTTTTTAATCTTTTTAACTGCTTAAAAATATCTTGGGTGTTCTCAAGAATAATTTCTGAATCGATTGCATCCTCTGAGAATTGCTTTTTAATCACAAAAAGGGGAAGAGGAAAGGTCAAGAGAACAGTGTTGTCACTCTTTGGTCTTCACCTGAAGATGACATACTGCTGCAGGTGGGAGCTGCAGGGAGTTCGAACGCCCGCTCACAAAGCATGGCGAGCTCAGCTGAGGGGTGACACCAATCCCTGGGGGAAAGGCTGCACAGAGACATGCAGCCCCTGGTCAAGGCGGCTGGCAAGCTGGGCATGAAGGCCTGGCTGGGACCAGGTCCATTCTGCTCACGTCCCAGCTCAACACCACCAGAGGTTCACTCGAAAGGAAGGACCTTGGGAGCCTGCGTCCTCCCAGGGCACACAGAGGGAGGAAAGCCAGAGCCAACGCCGCTCACTGCCACTGAACGCTGCCTGGGCTCTGCAGCACACCCTGGGCAAAGGCTTGCACTGCTCGCATACCAGCCTCCAGGCCAACACTGCTGGGGGTCAGCACCACAAGGTCTCGCTCCCAGGGATTAAACTGCACCGTAAAAAGCAACGCCATGTGAAATTTAAAAACTGCGTCCCCCTTTCCTGGTGGAAATCAGAAGCGGCCTGCAGGCTAGATAGGGATCAGGGCAGTCTGGATTCTAGGCTCAAGTGACTTCTGTGGGGTGCTGGCAGTCAGTCCCAGTCACATGGGGCCTTCCAAATTCCCACCGATGAGAACTGCTTGCAGCAAGGAAGGCCGGCCTCACACTTTGCCTTGCTCACTGCTGACACTGGCACAAGTCAGCTGGGCCTCTCTCTGGCCTGGAGCTGCAGACGAAGAGCCTAGCTGTCTAGTTTAGTAAAGCAGTTAAATTAACTGTGCAGCTCTGACCTAGATCAGTCCACCCCTAAAATTCATTGCTCCTCAATTTGACATGCTCAAGCCTGAAGCAGCAAGCACGATCCTCACAGGTCTGCTTCCAAGCCCTCCTTGGCACTCCTGTGTGGCTGCTGTGGGCTGCTGCTGCCACTCCATTCCGATCAGGGAGACTCTGCAGAAAGGCCTGGTGGGACGTCAGCAGCGCTGCTGGGTAACCTGGCTGGGCACAAACTAACCAGCAGCCAGCCCAGACACGCGGCAGAACTGATGCTGGACCCCAAAGAGCTCTGCCCCAACAGCAGGGCAGCTGCTTCATCACCACTCGGCCCCATCTGGAGAGTCTGACACATCAGAAAAGCTCTTCTGCTCTGGAACCTCATCACTTCTATTTCTGCATTTTTGTTTCCGTTTGGAAATTTTTACTCCTCTGCCCACGTGGCCCCACGTCTTCACTGGCTGTTGTGGGTCAGGACTGTGCAGATGGTTGCCACACTTCAGGATACTCCTTTGGCCACAGCTGTCTTTCTCTTGTTTTCTTTCAATTTTGCATTGATTTACTTATCGAACAGCACTGCTGTATTTTGTAAAGAAAAAGGGGATATGGCTTTGAGAAGAAACAGGATGTACGCTCAGAAAAAAAGCATGAGATGTGTAATACACACATGATGAGGAGGGGGAAACACAGCACCCCACTGCACACAGCCCAGGTCTGAGCACCACCTCTCCCATCAGCCCAATCCTTCATGGTCCCAGGACATGACCAGGGAAAGCTGCCAGCTCCAAAAACAGTGGCCTGCCAAGCCATGCAGTGCCCAGCAGCTCACCAGAGGGATGCAGGCAGGCTGGCTGGATCGGCCTGGCCAGGCACACGGTGTCTCCTACACTACCTGCCACGTCAGCACTTCTCTACTCTGCTCTCTAATCTCATCTTCCTCCCAGGACAGAGGCCCTGTGCTAATGCTGCACTGCCCTCAGCACAGCTGCAGCCCACGAGGCAGCGCGTGCTCTGCTGCAGCTCTGGGTCCAGCAGCAAGGCTCACTGTCTATATTTTTGTGAACACTGCCATTCCACGTCCCACCAACCTCGTGCCTCTCCAGTCTGTGCCGCTGCATTTAATTGTTTGAAGCGTGAGTTAAATATGTTGATCCCAAGTGCCTCGGCAACCCTTGTTATGAGCTGGGGACCCGACAGGCCATCTTCAGGGCTGGGCATGGCGAGTCCCCACGCCAACAGAGCAATCACCGCGCTGCCTGCCTCGCCGAC
Organism: Centrocercus urophasianus; assembly: GCF_019232065.1. Lineage (NCBI taxonomy): Eukaryota > Metazoa > Chordata > Aves > Galliformes > Phasianidae > Centrocercus > Centrocercus urophasianus. Next base: position 1,148,567 of record NW_024885144.1, on the reverse strand, counting down.
ATCCTGCCCTCCTGCACGTCGACACCACATGCTGTGACAGTCACCGCGGCTACACAGCTCACACTGGCCGATGGCCGCCGCCCCGACGTGACGCCGCTCTGCCGCGGGGATCCCGCTGGGCGCAGCGCTGAGCCGGGAGCCATCGGGGCACGGCAGCCTCGAGCAGCGCCGGGGATGGCAGCGCACGGGCAGCACGGGGCGGCTCGCGGGCAGAGAACGCTCTCTATTTCTGGCATTCCGTCGTGCAAGCGCTGCGCTCGCGAGTCCGCCCTGACAGCACCTTCCTGCCAACCTCAGCAACAGCCGCGGCCTCCGCAGCCTCACCGAAACCCAGCGGTTCAAGAGACAACGCTTCTTCGTCGGGCCGAGCAGCACCGCCTGCGGCCGCTCCGATCCCCGCGCCCGCTCCCCCCGGCGGCGATCCCCCCCCGCCCGCTCACCTTCGTCCTCCCAGCGCCGCAGCGCGGCGGGGCCGCAGTGCCGGGCGCTGCCCAGGAGCGCGGCGGGCAGCGGCTCCACGCGGCCGTCCAGGCGCTCCGGGTTCTCCCGCTGCCGGGCGCAGGCCGCCGCCAGCCGGCAGTGCTCGCCCAGCCCGGACGGCAGCGCTGCCAGCAGCTCCGCGCGCTGCGCCGGGTCCAGCTCGGCCCAGAAGCGCAGCAGGTGGCCCTGCCCGGCCCGCTCCAGCCGCGCCCGCACCTCCTCGGGCGGCTCCATCCTCGCAGCGCTGCCGAGCGGCCGCGGCGGTACCGGGAGGCGGCGGGGCGGGGCGGGGCGGCCGCCTGCCCCTGCTCGGCTCTTCGGCTACCGCTCCGTCTCCTCTTCCTCTTCCTCTCCGTCTTCCTCCCCTCCCTCCGCGCGCCTCCCTCCCGGCCCTGCAGGGCACGCGGCTGTCGGCTCTGCGCCTGCTGAGGCGAAAGGCGTTTGGCTGCTCACGTCCTCCGCCGAGGATATTGGAGGAGCTGGGAACTTCGTGCTCGGGAAACTGACGAGGATGACACCCGTTCTTGCATTTCCACACGAAGCAGCAAGCTCTCGGCATTATTTCAACACGGTGCACGGCCTCTTTTTTCACTTTCTTATACATGGGAGTGATCTTTTTTCAGTCTCCAGGGACTTCACGTAACAGCCGTGACTTTTTTATTATGATGGAGAGCGGCTCAGCAACCACATCAGCCCTGGGATGCATGTCATCCAGCCCCATAGACTTGTATGCATTCATTCTTGCATACATTCTTGCATATGAGTCAGTCTGGGACTTGCTCTGCCCTTACAGTGCCGGGGAATTTGCTCCCCCAGTTCCCACCCGGAGGTTTTGGGACGTGAGGTTCAGGGATGTGAGAAATACAAGAATCCTGGCTGCCAGTTCCCACTCCTCCATGTCTGATGTAGCCAGTTCTCCTTTCCCATCTACCAGAGGAACTCTTTGGTCTGTCTCTTCTGACCTGTACCTGTAGAATCCCTTCTTGTTGAGTTTAACATCCCTCACCAAGAGCAATTCCATCTGCACCTTGGCATTCCTGATCCCATCTGTGCATGTCCAGACAGCATCCCTGTACTCTGCCAGGTCACACGTCCTTGCTTCCACTGCCTGTACGTGTCCTTACCTCTCAATCTGACCAGCACATCCTTGCCAGGTCATGCTGGGTTTCTGCCTCCCCTGCTTGTTTTCCAGTACTGGGGGACAACGAGCTCTTTTGTGCTCAGAAAGAGTTTAAGAACTCTTCCTTGAAGAGTAGCTGGCTTTGCTCCACTCCTTTGTCTCCAAGGGCAGCTTCCCAGGGGATCTCACCGAGGAATTCCTTAAACAGGAATTTGCTTTTCCCAGGTTCAGGGTCCTGACTTTGCTTTTTGCCAGGCCCGTCCTTCTCAAAATCACAAACATGACTCACTACAGCCCAGGGTGCCTCCAATCTCAGTCTCTTTAATGAGCTCCAGCTCCACAAATGCTTTCCTTCTGCTTGGTTTGTCTAGTGCCTGCACCAGGATGTTCTCAAACACACTCCAGGAGTCTTTCAGTTTGCTATGTTGCCTTCCCAGCAGATATCTGGGTGGTTAAAATCCCCCAATTAAATGGCAGCCCTCAGGCACAGCACTTCCTGCAGCTGTAGCAAGAAGGCCTCAGCCCTGGGCTGCCCTGCTCAGGTGGCCTTTGGTAGATCTGGCCGCCAGCTATCCTGTATTGGTTCAGTCCCTGATTTTCACCCATGGGCTCTCAATCTGATTGTGGAAGTTTCTGAGAAGCAGCTTTTCGCACTCCACCTGCCTCTTTAACATAAAGGGCAACTGCTCTGCCCCTCCTGCCCTGCCTCTTTCCAGTGGGACTCGGAGCAGCACTTGCTGCACAGGTGTGAAGGAATGCAGCATGCTTCTCTGCTATCTTGCTCTCCCAGAGCAGGTTTGTCCTCCTGCAGGGTGTCCTCCCTGACTCCACAATCCATTGCACTCGTGTGAGTAGAAATTGTCCTCTGTAAAGTGAAAAAAATAGGATCTCAGGTTGGATCGGGCATATCAGACAGAACGACCTGAGAAAGCAGGATGTGGGTAAGTGTGGGACAGACAAAATGCAAACGTGTGTGAAATGGGTAAAACATCATCAGAAAGCTCCAGAACCTCTAAAGAACAGAGAAGGCAAACATTGCTCTGTGTGGTGCCAGCAGTGGGCTGGGGCAGGATATCTCAGGATATCTTACCTGGGAGATGACAGAGCTCCTTCGTTTTAGAACTCTGCTTCAGTAGGTAAGAATCCACTGATGTGTGCTGCAGAGAAAAGTAATGTTACAGTTGTCCCCTGAGCAAAACAAGGGGCAAGGCAGCTGATATCTGCAGCATGACTTGCTACACAATGCCCTCAGCTGCTTCTCTGCCTGCTAAACGGAATGGCTGCCATTTGCTGAAGTGTAGCAGTGCCAGGTAACAGCCTGGTTAGCCTGGCGCCTGTCTCCATGTCCACACTCCAACATGACACCACCTGGGGACACGGTCCCGGCTCATGCCCCGATTCCCAACCCAAAAAAGTGCCTGTTCTGCTGACCTAGGCGTGCTGCAGATGAGGATACAGATCCCTCTGCCCCTCAGACACCCACCCCAGCCCCCACCCAGCCCCTCTCAGCCCTTGTGACAGCCGGTAGGCGCCAGCCTGCCACCGGACTTCCTGTTCAGAGGGAAAAACGGTAGGATGGAAAGAAAAGCAGCGTTATGGGAAGTGCCTGCCCTCCTCCTAAGCAAACAGAGAATGTCCTCGAGAGGCCCAGCATGCAGCAAGGTGGAGCAGGATGGCATCTGAAAGCTGAGGAGAGCAAACAAGGCAGCCCTCCCACAAGAAACGGTCTGCTGGCCGCACAGCTCCTGCATTTCTGAGCTCCTGGGGTGCTGGACTGACAGCCTAGGAAACACTGGGAGCTATTCCCTGCAGCTTCAGGGCCGGGGGAAGGTGTTAACACAAACCGTGCTTCATACTTCAGCGACAGAGAGACCCAGAGCCAGACTGCTGTTAGCGCGGCTCCTGGTGCGGTTTTCACCAACCTGCAGTTCCAGGGCATTTTTTGGATGTGGCAGTGCTGGAGCTGGCAGCTCCCCCCACCAGACGGTGCTTTCCAGTACCTTGAAGGGAGGAGAACCGAGTAACTAAGTTGTTCATACTAAAACTTCAATAAAAAATAGAAGAAAGATATCTCTGTCAGTGAAAAGAAACTTGGCTGGCCCTAAAATAAACTATTTGCTGAGAGAAGGGGGGGGAAAAACACCAAACTAACCAAACAGACATAGAGCATACAAAGTCCTTTCTAAGAATTTTCCAAATCTGCTTCTCTTTGTTCACCCTGCCACTGTGAGGAGGAAAACAGGAACATTCCGCGAGTCTCCTGAGGCAACCTTGATATAGAAAACATAGCAAGGCTGCAGTGAGCGTTCAGGTCTCAGCTTCCTGTTGCCAGAGCAGAAATTTCCACATGGAGGAGAGAGAATTTCCCCTGTACCCCAAGATACATTCAGTATCAAGAATATTTTCTGGTATTTTCCTGCTAAGACCTGGCAGGCAGAGAAATTGGACAGGAATCATTAAGGTAATTCAAAATTCAAAATGCCACAGTTTGAGTCAGTTTGAAATACCTCGACTTTGTTGCAAAGTGTGAGGCTTAAAGCCCTGTGGAGGCACACAGCCTCACCTCCTGCTGTTAGCAGAGCTGGGCAGTGTGACCTTCAATGATGCACCAGAGACTTCTGCCTGTATTCATGCTCCACAGCAGTGAATGGTTTCGGTCCAACATGGCCAAGCCAGGCAGAGATTGCAAAACAAGCAAGCAGGCACAAAAAATTGATGAAAAGAAATGGTTTAAAGAAGATCTGGCTGTGAACAGCCTGGCTGTGGTGTGGAGAGCAGAGCCAGCAAGCTGCTGGTAGGGAAAGGACTGGCAATGGTCTGCAGAGGCTGTGGTGGTTCACCTGGCAGCCTCACAGGGCCGGGAAACTCCATCCAGAAGAGGAGTGGCAAGAATAGACTGAGAAGCCAGCAGGACACAGCTGCTGAAGGTAGCAGACATGTCTGCCCTCAGCAGGGAAGCTGGCAGCAATGGGAGAACAGCAAAGGCCACCTTGACAGAAAACCACAAGGGCCCAATCTCTACCCCTTCTTCCTTTCAAACAAACTCGGAGCCACCCTGACAGATGGCACAGGAGGTGTCTGCCCCACAAGCAGCCTCACAACATGAGCACCTGCTAATGTCACTGATCGCCTTTTCTGGATACAGACTGAATAAGTGCTCTTTGGATTCTCCCAGGTACTGATGCCCCTCTTGCTCCTGACAGCGCTCTGCTGTCTTGTGCTGCCAGCAAAACAGCACCCAGTCATGTTCCTGTGCCCACGTGAGCCATCCCTGTGCTGCAGGGCACTCACTGTGACTCTCAGCAGCACGAACATTGGATGAGGACGGGGTCCCTGCAGGTGTCCCCCTGAGGCTGCCAGGGTGCCCCAGGTAGCACTGTGCCTATGGAGGGGGAACAGAGGCAGTGGTGCTCCAACTGTGCTTTGCTGCAGTGCATTGCCTGACAGAGGGATCTTGAAGAGAAGGGCAACGTGTTTTATTAGGGCTAACATGCAGATGTAACTTACTAAATTTCAGGTTGCATTGCAGAAACTCTCTTCACATTGCTGATTCATACTAAAAAGAAAAGATCCAGATGTTTTTTCTTCCACATTTCTCAAACCAGCACCTTTCTCCACCTTTCTCCATAGCTGTGGTAGCTTTGGGCTCCTCATCTCTCAGCAAGGTTCTGCTGGATGGCGGTCAGTGCTGCTGCATTGCCCACGGCCCCTGGGGCACACACTCAGTTCCTGCTGCAAGCACTGTGCCCCTGGGGCATGAGGCAAGTCAAGCACATGGCACCTCTCTGCAAAAAGCAGTACTTCTCACTCCTTTGGGGATGCTGCCAAGCTGAGAAACATGGAGTGGAACACGACTTCTCACCTGCTTTTGCAAAGCTAACAGCGAGAGTCATCTCACATGCTGGACATTTTGTGCCTGTTCACTAACCTGATTTGCTCTGGACTGGCTGGAAATGCAAGGTCTTCAGGTCTCCCTGCTTCTAAAGAGACACCTTTCACTTCCCACAAGGTTACAGTGTCTTTGATGTGGAAGAGGCAGACACTGCAGGCAGGGAGCTGAGAAAACCTCCCAGCTAAGGCTGTGCATCCCTCCACCTGTTCAGACGGGTGGGCATCTCAGCTCCAGAACAGTGCAAGGCCCAGCAGGCACACAGCTCTGCCAGTCAGAATCTGTCACTGTAAGAAGCAGAAAAAAAATGGAGATTGAGCACAGGTAGCAGAGTCCTAGTTCTGCTGGGCAATAAGCAGATTTACAGCAACAGAAGCAGCAGGTGAAGGCCTGTGCTGTGAGAAAAGAGGATTTGTGCCTGTTAAAATAATAGCACTGCTCAAGCCAGCGTTGCTTTTTATGGGACTCCCTCCTGCTGGGGATGGCTGCAGGCAGAGGTCACCAAACCGTTCCTTAGGGCCCTTACACCACACAGCATGGAGTCAGCAGCCATGGGATGGGGTGGGAGCAGGAAGGGGGAGCCCCATGGGGGGGCGGCCCCCAGGGCGTGGAAAAGCAGGCGAGGACTTCGAGACACCCTGAAGAGGGCTATGAAGATGGGGAAGGGTCTGAGGGCGCTGTGTGAGAGACGGCTGCGGTCCCTCGGTTTGTACGGCCCAGAGGAGGCTGAGGGAAGCCCTCCCGTCGGCCTGCCCTCCTCACGGCCCTCAGCTCCTCACAGGGAGGGGCAGCGCCAATCTCTGCTCCTTGGTGACAGCGACACGGCCCGAAGGAACGGCACGGAGCTGCCGGGGGAGGCTGGGAAACGGCTGCCCCCCATAGGGCTGGGCACGGCACAGCTCCCAGGGCCGTAGGGCTGCGTGGTGCCGCGCGGGGCCGGGTTAGGCTCGGCGATCCCTCCCAGCTCGGGGCAGCCGATGGCGCGCCGACCCCGCGGACACCGCGGAGAGCGGGCAGGGGCGGGGCCGGCGCGGGCCGCCTCGTGCCGCGCGGAAACTCAAACCGGCGGCCGCCCCCGCAGCCAATGGACCCGCAGCGCCGCCCGCCGCCAGCCAATGGGAGCGCGCCGCCGGGGAGGGGCGGGGTGGCGCGGCGCTGCCGGGCGGCGGCAACTCGCGGGGCCGCGGCGGCGGCTGCGATGGCCCCAGAGCGCGGCTCCCGTCCGTCCCCTGCCGGGCCGCCCCCCGCCGGTACCGAAGGGCTGCCCAGGGCCTTCCTGCAGAGCCTGCGCACTCTCTTCGACATCCTGGACGACCGGCGGCGGGGATACGTGCACCTCCGAGAGATCGAGTCCCGCTGGCAGGGCGCGGAGGCCCGCGAGCTGCCCTCCGGCGTGCTGGACGGGCTGCGGCGGGCGGCGCCGCCCAGCGGGTATCTCACTTTCGAGCGCTTCGTCCTGGGGCTGCGAGCCGCGCTGCCCGGCGCCGACGGCGGAGTCCCAGGTAAAGGCAGAGCACCGGGGCGCGGGGAGCCGCGGGACAAGGAGCGGGACAAGGAACGGGACAAGGAGCGCGGCCGCGGCCCCGCCGTCAGCGCCTCGCGGAGCCTGGAGAAGCTGCCGAGCCCGCACGGCAACGAGGAGCGGCGCGGGCAGAGCGGCGGACACCGCGAGCCGGAGCCGGGCCAGGGGCAGCCGCGCGGCCGAGGTGAGCGGGGCGGGGAGGGGCGGACGGACCGCCGGTCGGGCCGCCGGAGCGGGGGGGGGGGCGGGTGGGCGGCCCGGTTCCCAGGCGGCACCGACCTGTTCTTCCTTTGGCATTTAAAACAACGGCAAATTCTTCCCCCGGGCCTGGTGTGGAACTCTGAGGAGTCGCCGTTGCTTTTTATTTTGGCTTCCGTGGGCTTTGTTTCAAGCTCCAGATAAACCGGAATGGAGATCACGCTGTTTGCAAATCCTGCTCTTTTCCCAGGCTCGTTCTTCCCCTTGCATTTCTCGTCGTGTGGGTGCTTGTCTGTTTATAGTGGTGACAAGAAGAATTAAGGGCTTTGCAGTAACATGTCCGGAGTTGTCCTCTGGCACCGAGTCTGTAGGTGACCTCCCCGTGGGGTGGATCTGATCCTCAGCAGGAGCTGCTGGGCGCTGCGATGGAGAAGTGAGCTGCTGCCGGCCCGGTGCTGCAGTCAGTGCCAGAGCCCAGCAGCACTCAGTGCTGCCCCCGAGCCCTTCCCCACGATCCGCTGTGCCAGTCTGCTCCTGCTGTGGCTCACAGAGCTGTCAGCAGGCTGTGCCGTCCGTCCTGTGTGGCTGCAGGCTGGCATAGAACCCACCACAGGGCATCCACCTCCTTCCTTGCCTTAGCACAGTGGTTGGGAGGCTCTGGTGAGCCGTCCAGCCAGCTGGATGGCTGGCTATGCGTGTTCCTTGATAGCTCGACAGTGGTTCATTTTGACAGACCAGTGGGATTTTGGGGCTGACGAAGTCAGGGGAGGGTGAGCACTGCGCCCAGCACTGCCCCCTTCCACTGGGAAGACTCCTTCACTGACCTCTTGACTTGCTGCCAGTATGAAGGAAAAGCCGTAAGGAATACAGGAACTCCTGGCTGCCCCTGTGCAGTGCTTTGAGATCTCCTGACACAGAATTCTGTGTGAGAACTTGGTGTTTTGCTATTTCAACACTTGAGCACAATGCCTGCCTTTACCTCAGAAAGGTGCCCGAGCTGGTTTGCCTTCCCTTCCCCACCCTTTCCTTCCCAGTCCCTTCTGCAGGGTGGAGAAGAAATGTTAAATATCCCAAAGGTTCTCTGCTTTCCATTTTGCCTCCAGGTGAATCACAGGAGCTTCTCCCAGGGGAATGTTATTAAGCAGGCTGAGTTTTTTTGTTGGGATTTTTGTATTATTATTTATTTTATTTCATTATATTTTTTTAGCATTAAGAGCCTAAATCTGGAAAAACCTGGGGGGAGAAGTAAAATCCTCCTTGATTAAATAATCATCATATTGAAAGCTCTCCACTAGCTGAGACAGAGCAGATGAGTACTGCAGAGCGTAACTTTCTCGTTCCTGAGGATCACTGCATTGTAGGCAGATGTTCTGTTGATGTCCTGAGGCTGCAGGTCGCAGCCCTTGCTGCCAGCTTCCCTAAAATCAGGGCAGCTTTCTCGCAACAGGCCTGAATTCCAGGTTGATTCAGCAGCTCATTGACAGTTATAACTCAGTTATTTTCTCTCTTTTAGTTCCCAATCCCACGTGCCTGCTCAGTGATGCTTTGTACCACTGAGGGCTTTCCTAGCATGAGGAGCTTTGGATGCTCCTTCCAGCTGGCTGGCAGGAAGTCAGGCCTCAGCACAGCAAGACCCGGCTCTCAGCTGACTGTGGAGAGGTGTGCCTGATGCTGTTGGTCAGGAGCTGCTGGGGGTCCAGTAAAATTCAGCTCGGTTAGATTGCAGCGTTTGGGCTCGAGGCTGTTCCAAGGCTCTGGCTGCATGGTGTGGCTCTTGGGAGAACTGTGTCCAAGAGCGGGGAGGTGGTGATCAGTGCTTGTAGTCATCAAAGACTTTGAGGGAGTTCTCCCTGTCTGTGCTTCTGGGAGAGGGGGCTTTTTGCAGGTGCTGCCCACCTCTGCTTCCTGACCCGGGTCACAGCCATAGCGTGGGTGCAGCCACAGCACCTGGGAGCCCCCAGCATCTGCTGGGGCAAGGAAGGAAAATGAGGCTGAAAGCAGAGGAGTCACTGTGACAGCTTCCCGCTGCTGGCTCTTAGCTTGCCTCTCGCAGCAGTGTCCAAGCGTCTCAGTGTTTGGGGTCTTTACCCCCATGGTTTCCAATGGAAAGCTTTTGTCCCTTCTGGGAGCGGGGGAAATGAAGATGCTGGACGGTCAGTGCTGTGTCTAGGGTGATGCCCCTGGACACTGCCTGCTCTCTGCACAGCCAGGGTGGCCTGGCTCTAGCAGCTGCCTGGCGCCAGCAGGAAGGAGCAGGATGGTTTTGTAGGCAGCACTTGTTGCCCAGGCTGCTGCCAAGTGTGCAGAACGGCTGCCAGGTGTCTGCAGAGTCGCTGTCTGCTGAGGGCTGAGTGTGTGCCCAGCAGGGGTCCCCGCTGGGAGGTGGCCCTGTGCCCAAGAGGAGCCGATCCCAGGTTGTTGGGGTTCAGTTTTACCACTGCATTGATAACTCAGGTGTGCGGAGCTCCGCTCTTTGACCAGGGAACACCTTATCAGAGGTTCACTCCAAATCTGGGCTCTGTACTTTTATCATAGGCTCAATAGTGGTGCTTCAGCAAACAACAAAAAGTTTTAACGTATTTTTTCCATCCTGCAGCTCTTCCCACAGGTTTCTTCCTGGCTTTGCTTTGGCATTCTGCTTATTGAAGTGACTTGGTTTTGAGACTATCCTTCCACTTCCCACTCAGGTTGTGCTGCAGGTTTGGGAGAACATGTGCTCAGTTGTGCCAGTTGTGCTGGCTTAACTGTTCCAGGTAGATATGGGTGTCTGAAACCAAAGGCATCTGGCAAACGAGATAAGTGAGTAATATCAGACTTTATGTTAGGTGAAATGCCAGTGACCTGTCTGTGCTGGAGCCCTTGATGGCAAGAGAAGTGGGATGCTGTGGTGTACCAGCAGCAGGACTTCTTGTGTGTCACTCTGGTACCTTTCCAAGGTAGCACAGTAATGGTGTAAGTGAGGTGAGCGTGCAGCTGCACAGCTGCTGGGGTGTTGCTGGCTGCTGCTGTGTGCCCACTTCTACTCCTGTTGCTGAACTGATAGATGCTAGCAGCACAGACAGCCCCACAGTTGTGCAGGTCTCCTATCTTGCTGCCTCTCAGCTCCCTCCTGTGAGCTGGGCTCATCTTCCAGGTGAGAGGTGACTCCTGCAGCCTCAGCTCGCTTCTCCTGCCCCATATCCTGCACCCTTTGCATCTGTGTGCCCTGCTGAGAGCCGGACAGACCTCACACCCTGCTCAGTGCTTCTGTCACTCCTGCCTGCCCACACTGCAGAGCACACTGCACACTGCACTGCACACAGAGCCAGTGCCTGGCTGGTCAGAGGAGAGGATTGCAGTGAGTGGGGGTGCCTGGGGGGTATGTGGGCAGCAGTCCCAGGGAGATGTGTCCTGCAGCTGCCTCGCCACAAGCTTTCCCTCGCCACAAGCTTTCCCTCGCCACAAGC
>NW_024885144.1:1068228-1137902 GCF_019232065.1 Centrocercus urophasianus | reverse complement strand
GCCTGCCTCCCTGCTACTGTTTTCTGGTTCTTGTTTGGAATAACAAAGAATCTCTTCAGGAAAGCAAAAATCTGTGACTAGAGAACAGAGGGAGCCACGGGAGTGAGAGGATGAGCACAAGGCAGGCTCTGCTGGACACTTGGCAGGGGCCTGGAGCAAGAAGGGAGTGCAGCCTGCCTGCTGCCCAGGCATGTTAGCAGAGGGTGCTGACTGCACCCCTGGGTGCCTTGGCGCCATGGTGCTCAGCAGCAGGGTGGTGCTCTGACAGCATGTCCAAAAACACAGAGCTGAGCTGGCTTGGACATGGCTGCAGGGCTGCCTTTCTGGCAGGGCGTGCGGCACGGGGGATGTGCTGACTTGGGCAGGTGCTCAGCCCATACCTGCTTCTGCACACAGTCATCCAGTGCTGACAGGAGGCGTCTGATCCTGCTCAAAACCTGGCAGCCTGAACGTAATCTGCAGAAATAGGTTACGTGTGGATTTGGACCAGTGTCGTGTGTTTGTAGTAGATCAGCTTTTTGATAAATAGGATGTTAGGATTTTAATGAAATTTTGGAAACCCCAGAGCCAGATTTTCTGTGTGTTAAGACCATAGGCGTGGGGCTTCTGATCAACAACAAACCTTGGGCAACAAACACACATATGTGTGGGGAAGGAAAGTGTTTGCTCTGTAATGAGCTAGTCTGCTCTTTGTAGCCGCCTCCAGTGCAAGCTCCTTGTGAGAGCTGCCATGTGTCCAGAATGGGGCTGACCCCTGACGCTCTCTGGTGCTGCCAGGCTGCTGCAAATAGGCTGTAGGAGCACCTGTGTTGCTGAGCCCATCACCAAACGACTGCCTCTGGGAGGAGATGAGTGCCCTGCAGAGCCTGTGCTGCCTGAATGGGAGCCAGGGGTCCTGTGAGCACAGAGCCAGAGCAGGCGGTGTTGCCGGTGGTTTGGTTGTGCTGAGACTGAAGCAGCACTGCCTGGAGGCTGCCTCCTTTATTCAGAAGGTGACCACAGAGAGCACTTGCATGCCTGGCACGACCAAGTGAGGTATTACTGAGGTCTGTCTTGCCTGTATGAAGACTTTTAGCAGGTGCTATGGCTGGTGCTTTCTCAGGTGCTCCCTGCCTGGTCAGCTGGCAGGAGTGCTATTCAGACAGCACCATGGAGGGGCAGTGGAAAGGTTTCTGTTGCAAGTAGCCCTTATGCTTTCTTCTGTTACAGGTATTGATGTTAAGTCTGCTGGGCTTAACCAAGGAGATGGTGGCCATGCGGGCCCTGGAGACATTCGGAGACATCAGAGGGGACGTGCAGAACACCGGAGACACACTATTGCCAATGGTGTGGACTTTGGCATGGTAAGAGAACAGCCCTGTCGTGGGCTGCTGCCCCGGGTGAGGGCATTGCAGAGGTCCCTCACTGCTGATATGAGCACTGTGGGCCTATTGCTCTCTCTCACCTGCTTTGCACGTGAGAGCTGTAGGGTCTTTGGATGTCGAAGGTCCTGCTGTTACTGTTACAAAGCTTTGTTAGTGTACATGATGGCCTTGCAGTTATTTCCAAGGTATTCTGCTTCTAGAAATGTGCAGGGGAAGGAGGAGGTACGTATTTCCAAGAGCCAGGTCACTCAATGGAGTTGGCACTTGTGCAGTCAAACACATTCTCCGTGGGCAAAAGCTTGGGCTGGGAAAGACAAAATTTTACCTTGCGATGTTAGGAGGAGGCCCCAGTGCTGCAGTGGTCTCAGCAGGTTGGTCTCTGGGCCTTTCAAGCACTCCAGCAAAGTCATGTGTGCGCTGCACTGGTGACTGGTGGTGCTGAGGCATGCTGTGCTGCAGCCTGAGGACCCTGAGCAGCCAGAGCCAGCACTGCAGGCTTCCCTTCCACCAGAATGTGGACAGAGCACGGGAAAGGGCCTTGTGCTGTGACCTCTGCCAAATGATGTAGGTCAGGGCTCTAGTGTACTGATCCTCATGACTACTGAGTTTTTTTTTTTGCAAACATCTGAAATGAATTTGGCTGGGAAGCCTGGAACCAAGAGATCTGCTTCTCTCTCTATTGCTAAGCGGAGAGACTTAGATCAGGTTACCCAGACCAAGGGATCTGTGCTGCTCCCAGCTGAGATGTAGAAGCTGACTGGGCATATTGCCCACAAGCTTAAGCAAAATTTGACTGGGAAGAGAGCCAGGATCTTGTCTGTAGAATGAATGATCGTCCAACCTCCCTTGCTTTGTCTCATGGCTAAGGAGCTGCTGGCAAGACTGCATCTCTCACATCTGCACTTCCCCTTTTCACGCCCTGGTGTCACTCGCTGCCTGGTCGGGGCCAGCCGGCGGCTGCATGTGCTGTCCTTGTGCAGCATCGCCCGGCTTTGGGAAACAACACACTGTGTTGCCTGGCCTGGCCTGACCTGCCTGGGAAGGGTTGGGTTATGCACACATGCAAAGAGGCCTGCTGGGCTTGCAGCAATGCAAGTTCTTCCATCTCAGCCGAGAGGTGCTGACAAGAGGCAATAACTGTGGATGTGCCTGCCCGGGTTGGGATCCCTCTGCTCCTCAGGTTTTGATGGCTGCCTGGGGAGGGGACCCCCTCTTCTGGCAGGGCTCTTGTCTGTGCGTGCAGCTCCAAGCTGGAGTGCAGCAGAGGTGGCAGTGCTCCACCAGCTCCACATCCTTCCTGGTGCTGGTGAGGAAGGGCTTTGATGGCCAGGGCGTCTAGCTGGAAGCTGCTGTTTGTTCCTGGGACTGCCACACATACCATTGCTTTGGGCAAGTGTTGCTCTTACCTTTGTTTCACCACACTGCTTAGTTGCCATGCAGGATATGGGAGTCAGGTGTCCCACATTTCTTCCCTCCATCCCCTTTATATCCAATTGCTGCACTGCCTTTGTGTTCCTCCTCTCAGAGATGAGATGCCTGGCACTACCCAGTGGGGGTGAGAAGCCTTCCCTAGAACCAAACAATTTGGGTGCCAGTTCCACATTTGAGTAAGCAGAGACAGTTGGAGCAGGTTTGAATCTAGCAAGGACTGAGTCTGTGTGCAGGGCAGTGCTCTTGTCTGGCTATGCTTCCATCCTCCCTGGTGCTGGAAGGATGCTGGGCCCTGCAGAGCCAGGGCACACAGCTGTGATTAGGCTAATTTGCTCCATTTCCACAGGGGTGGGGGTGGAAGAGATTGATGTCCATTTAGCAGCCTGTGAGTACAGTAGGACCTGTTAATCTTGATCAGCAAAGCAGAAGTTTGGGGGCTGTGCTGCAGCCCAGGGATTTAAGATGGACAGCTAATGTCTGCTCAGATGGTGTGGTTTTTTGTTTTTTTCAATGAGTCCATTGATTGGCCCCATTTCTCCATGGCCTTAGGGTAGTTGGGATGAGGCCTGTGAGAGGCTGAGCACTTTAATTTGTGGGCAGCCCGGGGCATGGCACTCTCCCCTCCCCTTCTACCACAGGCAGCACCAACCAAAACCTGCTGTGCCCACTCCACCTCCCTGTCCTGGCCCTGCCCGAGATGCTGTATCCCATCCCACTGCACCCAGGGAGATGCCATCTGTCCATGTAGCCAGCAGAACTGCCTGATGTTCCCCAGCTCAGCAGGTTGCTGCTCCTTCCTCCCGTCTCTATGCTGACCAGCAAGTCAGGTGGGATCAGGATGGGACAGGCAGTCACAGGCTGCAGCCAGAGCTGGATGGGGGTCCTTGCCACATACAGCACCTTCTTCATGCCCCTCAGCAACAGCCTGTGCAGTACCAAGGCTCTGCGGTTCTTCCTGTGGGTATGTTCCCCTCTGTCTGTCTGAGCCTGTGTGTGTGTTGCTGCTGTATTGTCAACAGCAATTCCAGGAGCGGAGGGAGCAAGAACAGCCCTGGTGTTATGGGGTGGCTGGTGTGTGGCAGCTGCAGGGCTTCCGGTGTGGAGATGGGGACAGGGAAGTGCTGCCATCCTCAAGGAATGTTTGGTACATCCAAATGGTTGGATGGAATGTTTGTCTGCTTGGAGAGGGGGGTCTGCCTGGGGTCACTTCTAAGCTGAGTCTCCCTCTCGTGCTCTCCAGACAGCAGAAGTTCCAGGCTCACTGCTTGGATCTCTTTGGGCATGAGGAGAGCAGCCTGCCCTCTGTGGGGGAGCTCCTGGTGCCCGGTCTGTGCCACGGGCAGTGGAGCTCAGGTGGCATCGTGGCAGAAAGAGCAGGTGGCTGTTTGCTGAGGGGAGGGCTGGGGCTGCTCTTGGCCTGTTTTCTTCAGAGCAGCTGCAAGGATGTGAGCAGGGGGCACAGCTCTGGAGGAGCAGGTTGGGGGGAGGCACAGACTTGCTGGGCAAGGGCTGATGGTTTGCTGTGCTGAGGATGCTCTGTTCCATGGGGAGCAGACTCCTCTTGCCAGCTCTGTGACTTCTTGGTGGCAGTGCAGTGCCAAGGGGCCAATGGAGAGGGGGTGCTGGTGGGAGCCTGAGCTGGGCCTAAGGGCAAGAGCTTCAGGTGCTCTTGTAGCCTCTCCCTGTCACTTGGACATACCTAGTACCTCTGCAGATGGCTCTGCGGCTCAAACCTGAAGGCTAAGCAGAACCTGTCAGCAGAAAGGCATGCTTTGCTCAGCTCAGAGATGCTTCAGGCAGTGAAGCAAATGGGAAAGCAAAGGGCTGGGTAAGTAGGCAGTAGGTTTTGCCCAGGCTTCTGGTCTGTGCGGGTGACTTGGTTGCTCCCTGACAGCAGTGTGAGTTGCTTCTGCTCCTATGGAGCTCACAGCCTCAGGGGTGGCTGCAGGCCCTCTTCTTAGCATGTGCTCAGATAAATGACAAAGCAGAGAAACCTGTTTCTGTAGTGAGAGCTGATGGGGAGCAGGCCTGATTCCCTGGCCAGGAAAATAGAGATGACCTGATGGCCCTTTGACTGTTGCTGTTGCTCTCCCAAACTGGAGAACCTACCCCAAACCGGGATCAGCCAGTGGCCATCACCCAACTCCTCTGCAGCTGCTTGTGGCAAGAGGGGCTGCCACAGCTGCCAGTAACAAATTTCTTTGTGCCTCGTGAAGAAGACAGCTTCCTGGGCTGCAGAAAGGGGCCTAGGTTACATTGCTCCTAGGGGCCTTCAGATGGGAGCTGACCAGGCAGTGATTCTCTGAACATTTGGTTTGGACTGGGTAAGGAGGGAGTAACGTCTGTGCTCTGTCCTGCAGCTGAAGCATATGAAGGAGCTGGAACAGGAGAAGGATTTCCTGCTTCAGGGTCTGGAGATGGTTGAGCGTGCCCGGGAGTGGTACCACCAGCACATCCACTGCATGCAAGAACGCCAGAGGCTGCTGGGGAAAAACAAAACCAGCACGGTGAGCCTGGGGCTTGTTTTGGGGATGCACATCAGGTTGGGGCTAGAAGAACTGGGCTGGACATCTTGTTTGGGCTGGACATCAACCTGGTGTTGGCCTTGCTATGTTGTTTTTGTGTGCCTGCACTTTTGGCCTGGGGATCCCAGATGAGTGGGGGGAATTGGAGCAGCCCCACCCGGCAGAAAAGAGGGAGAGGCAGCAAGCATATCCCTCTGTTCTCTGTTTATCCACACACTTGATGCAGAGCTGAGACATCATTGCAAGGATGGGATCAGGCCTGGCCTCGTGGCAGTGGCTTTCCCAGGAAAAAAAAAAAAAAAAGCTGACCCTTCCCTACTGACTGGGATGTTCTGCTGGGCACATGCCAGCCATGGGGCTCTCCCCTGGGCCTGCTGAGAGGGATTTGAGGCAGCATGTGCCCTCAGCACAGCTAGCCAGGCCTACTCATGTCCTGCCATGTTGCACACAGGATCAGGATTCCAGCCTGACAAAGCAACCACGGCCTTGGCCCTCATGCTGGCTGTGCTGTGAGGCAATATGCATCCCATGGCATCTAAACGCGTATGCATCTCATGGCTTGTGTGGGCTTTGTGCTGGTGAGGCTGTGGGGCTGGGATGTGGGAATGGAGGAGTGCCCTGGTGCTGGGAGGTGTGGGCAGGGCTGGAGGATGGCCAGGCACTGAGCCTCCCCATCGGGCAGCGTGGTTCCCTGGAAGCTGGCACTGAACTGACACCTGGACCCTTTCTCCCCATCTTCCAGGACTTCCTTCCTGATGGCAGCCAGAGCCAACTGGGATGCCTGATCCCAAAGCTGCAGGAGGTGAACCGCTGCCTGGGTGACCTCTTGGCAGCTGTGGGCAAGGTGAGAACAGTAAGTTAGCGGCTTGCAGTCACTTGTGTGAGCCAGTGGCCTGCCCTCATGCTGGCGGCCAAGCTGGCATATGGGCTGCCAGAGCTTCCCTAGGCTATGGAGAGGTGATTTGGCTCTGTTGCCAAGATGGGTCAAGAGGGAAGTGCAACTTGTCTGGGCTGGAGGATGCTCAAGGCATATGGAGACCTAAAGGAGATCCTCCTGAAGGTGTAGATCTTTGCGTGCAAACAGGGAAAGCATCCTGCTGAGGTGCTGAGTCAGTCCTCTCAGAGGTGACTGTCCTGGATGCCAGCTGCTGCATGGGCTCCTTGCAGGAGCAGGACATGCTGCAAGGAGTGCTTCCACTTCTGTCTACACTACTCTGGAATAACCTTGCTAGAGACCCTACACTGGCCTGTGCTGGTGGATCTTAATCCTGTGCTGGGTTTCTCTCAGCTCCCAACCCAGTAGTTCCCTTGTGCCACAGAAACCTGGCCTCAGAGGCAGGTTGAGGAGGGCCACCGGGAGGTCGTTGTCTCATTCTTTCCCTTCATCCTCTCCACAGCCAGGGAACTCCACCTCAGCGCTGAGCAGGCTGACCCCCACTGCCCCTGCAGTGTCCCCAGCCTCTGCAGTCTCCCAGCAAGCCATCAACATGCTGAAGGAGCAAAACCGGCTTCTCACCAAGGTGAGCAGGGGTGGTGGGGAGGAGAATGCTGAGAGGGAACCATTGGAGAAAGAGTATGTGGCTGTGGAAAGTGATCCTTCAGCTTAGCCAACTTTGGTCATCCTGGAGATGGACCACGGGCTGCACTTCGAGCCCTTCCCTCTCACAACTGAGTGCCCCTCATGTGATGGGCTTGGGCTGTTTGCTGGGTATGGGACCATGAATGTGAACCTCACTGGCCCTGCTGTAGGGAAAAGACTGTGACAGATGAAGACCACGAGAGGGTGCAGATGCTAACGATGCCCAGGTAGGCTCGCTGCAGGCGTTTGCATTCTGACATCTGCAGGTGGTGCTTTTGGTTTGCAGGGGGCATGGAGCAGTTAGGCCTGCCCCAGGTCACGGAGGCCTCAGGCACAGCACAGAGCTCTGAGCAGCACTTCTCTCCTCTTTCCAATGCAGGAGGTGACTGACAAGAGTGAACGCATCACCCAGCTGGAACAGGAGAAATCTGCTTTGATCAAGCAGCTCTTTGAGGCACGTGCCCGCAGCAATCACGAAATGAGCCAGCTGGACTCCACCTTCATCTAGCACGTGTCTCCCAGCACTCCTGGCCCCATATTAAGCTTCTCCAGGGGGTTGGTGGGGCTGGGGCTTTTGTCCTGAAACCATTCTGTCCATTGCTCCAGGTGTTCATCTCAAGGCCCGTGGAGGCCTGGAACTGCCCATGGTGTCACCGTGGGAAGAAGCTGGGGACTGTGCTTCCCTGATCTGCTTGGGCAGGCCTCGAGTCCCCTCCCGCCATGCTGCTGACATGGCCAGCAGTGCTGCTCACAAGCTGCTCCTGTTCAAAACTGACTGCAGGTGAACTGCTCCCTCACCTCCCGACCCCCAGTGTGTCGGGTGGAAGCAGCTGCTGCCCTTACTGTGTGAATGGGGAGAGCTGCTGTACCCTAGGCCTGACCTGGGCTGAATTCTGGCTGCTCTTAGAAAAAGATACTGCATCTTTAACATTCCATCTGGCATTCCAAGGCAAGCCTGCCCTGAAGGGCATCCTGTCTGCTGCTTGTCCTTCTGTCAGACAACAGGATTGAAAATCTGTAATGGGGCATGGCTAGTTCCTCCCTGTTGCCTGTATTCTGCCCGCTAGAGGAAGCAGATTGGGCTAGAGCAACGCCTGAGCTGGTGCTCCCCCTGGTACAACCCGTTCCAGTTTGCCGTAGTGATGCCATAGCCGCTGTTTACACATTTGCAGGCTCCTGTAGTTGATGAGCCATAGACCTGGATCAGGTAACCTGTACCTCTGAGCTGCTCTTTCAGGCTGTTTGCAGATGGAGGCAGATACCTCTCTTCATCTTCCTGAACTGGCAAACATTTCTTTATGACTGCCAGACCTATATTTTTTCATGATGACTTTAAAAGGAGAGGTTGTCTTGCAGCATGAGCCTGATTTCACAGTGGGGTTTTATGACTCATTTTCTTGTTTAACTGAATGTGGGTGATGGAGAAGAGGCTGATGGTCTCTTTCTTTTGCACATCTCCTAGTGGAGAAATGGCAGCTTTGTGTGGTGGTGTAAGCATGGGTGATGTTAGACTGGTGTGTCTCGGGATACCTTCTCCTTTCCATGCAGCTCAGTGATGGGGCTTGACCTGAGCAATATTTTCCTCTGTGGCTTGGTACTTGTTACTGATGGTACATTTGTAAGTGATCGGTGCGAGTCCCCACCTAGCACAGCCCTGGCTTTTCTCTTCAGCATTGTTTCATGTTCAGACTCCTGGCACAGTGCTGTAGCACAACGCACCAAACTGGGCAAAAAGTGCTGCCCTGCCCTGCTGTGCCAGCTTCAGCTGTGTTAGGCTGGGAACTGTGCAGACCAACTCCTTGCCCATTCCTGAGAAGATCCTTTTACCCACCCAGTGCAGTTTGTCCCACCCAACTCTCTGAGACTGACTTTGACCTGAAGCTCACTGATTGACGTTCAGTCCCTGCTCTTTTCTTGCACCTGCTGCCAGAGTGGGGATCAGCAGAACGCAAGGGAGAGGGAGGAAGAGCAAGGCCAAGGGAGTCATTCCCTATCTGCAGGTGTTAGTTATCCCCTGGGCATCAGTGCCTGCCTGATGCATGACAGGCATCATCCCTGTCATGATGCCACCTCTGGTATCCGGTGCCTGTTTTACCTGAGGCTTAACAAAAAGTGACTCTCCTCGTAACCTGTCTTTAGGGATGATAATAAAGTGGGCTGATCTATTTAATTTATCTTTCTGTCTCTGACTGAATCAGTCCATCTATTGCTTCAAGCCTTGCAGTTCCTGCCTGTTGGGTCTGGAGGGATTGCAGGTGAGCAGAGTTTGCACAGCCCTGAGGAGCCCAGTGTGTCTGTGCTCCAGGTCGTGTTCCCGTGCCCCTTTCTTTCCCATCTGGGCATCTCTGTGCTGTTGGGCTGGGGACTCTCCTGGCCTTTCCTCTCTGCTGTGCAGTGGGATTACAAAACACCCATACCCTGCAGCCCTTGGAGCCTGTGGCTGTTCCTCCAGGAGCTGTGCTGCAGGGCTCCTGCACAGGTGGTGCTGGTGTTGTTCACGAATTTAATGCTATTTCTTTTTGAGCAGTGCTCTCCTGCAGTACAGCCGGGATGCTGCTGCACCCTGCAGGGGCTGACCTGCACTTCTGTGCTCTGCAGCTGAGCTGTCTGTGCCTCCATCTTCTCTGGAATGGGAACAGAGCTGCGCAGGAGGATCTGAGCCAAAGCCCTCCTGTGCTTGGGAGAGCGATCTTTGCAGCGGCTCCTTTCAAGTGGTGAGTGGGGCAGCCACAAGTCCCAGACAGGGCAAGGAGGGAGTGATAATTGCCATAAATGCCCCAGTTTTCACTAAGATGTGAAGTCCGAAAGGTCTTTCAAAGCAAAGAGAGGATCATTGTCTCTGCTCAATGCCCCTCTGTGTGCAGAGCCAGGGCAGCTCTGCCCCTGCCCTGGTGCTGGGCATGCCTGGCTGCAGGGGAACATCCTGTCCAGACAGCGCTGGCCCTGGGCCCGCTCTGCACAGGGAAGTCCTGGGAAATAGGAAGCTCCTGTTGGAAGCAAGGCCTCCGTGGGGCTGGGAGCCACCGGCACTGGGCTGGCCGTGTTGCTGTGGGCTCCTTGGTGGGGTTGCCGTGGACCTGACCCCCATCTCCGTGCCTGACCGTCCTATTACTGTGAGCGTGGCCATCTGGTGCCATGAGAGCCAGGTTCGTGGCCAGGGCTGTGAGCAGTGCTGTGTGCCTCTTCCCTTCTCTTTGGGCTCTGGTCTCATTGTGTTTGCACAGATCTGTGAATGTGCAGCCAGGGGTGCTGCTCACAGCTGGAGGCTGCTGTGCACAGCTGCAGCACGACAGGTCTTGGCTATGCCCAGCCCAATGAGCTGCACTCAGCCCTGACCCTGAGGTGGTCGGAAAGGTGCCATGCCACCTAAGCACTCAAGTCTTCAAGTATCTATCGCAGGTCCCAGAACTGCTGGCTCCAGCGTGACACAGCATAGGGGGTCCCCCAGTACTGCAGTCTGATGTTGGGGCTGTTACTGGGCGAGAGGCAGCCCCAGAGGGGCCTGGGCTCAACCAGGAATCACATCTGGCCCCCAATGTGCCCCAGGGGATGCGGGATCTCGTCCTCTGTGTCCCCAGTGATGCCGTCTGAGGAGTCCAGTCACCCAGGTCTATTTGAGGTTTCTGTTTTCTCCTGCCTGGTTCCATGCCCTTCTCATGCCTTCTGAGGCTGGGCTGTGTGCCCAGCAGTTTCCTTAGAGAAGGGCTGCTCTCTCAGCAAGGCAATTATTCCGAATGCCAGCAGGAACAGCCGCGTCTTGGGACCCCAGCCCATATGTTTTGTGCCTTTGCTTTTCCTCCCTGTCATACAGAAGCTGCTCTCTGCCTGGCCAGCTTCCTTTCTGCCCTGGGCAGTTTGCAGCAGCTCTGGTACCCAGCATGCAGTCAGGCTGCTCACACCTTGCACTCAGGCCTGCTCTTTCCACTGCAAACCGCTGGGATGTGAACTGAGGACCTGGAGAAGCCAGTGTGTTCTGGGTCAGTCGGTCCCCTATGGGACAGGGAGCGGAGGCAGGCAGGGTGTGCAGCTAGTGCCTGTTTGCTCTCAGCTGCGCTCAGTGCCTGGTGCTTCTCAGCCCTGTGACCTGACACCCAGTGCAGTGCTCTTGTTCACCTCTCTGGTCTCTCATTGCAAAGCGCTCTCTCCTGTCCCAAATCACCTCTCTGCCTCCTGCATTAGCAGCAACCCACCTGTGCTCAGTGCTCCCCTTCCCCCCGCCCCAGCTGAGCCCACAGTTACAGTGCAGCCTGCTGGGTGGTGAAAGATTGGCTCTGCCCTGACTGTGGCAGCCTCTGCTGCTCCATCCCAGCTTGTTCCCAGGGGGTGGCAGTGCCCTCAGGTGTTCGTCAGCACAGCACTCCCGGCAGGTCTCTGCAGCACGGCCCTGACCTGGCACATGTTCTCATTGCTGTCTGTACGTCTGAGCCTCTTCCAAGGTACAGATTATTGAAGACAGATGCTCCCTCTGCAGGGAGACCTGGCACGATGGGGAGGGGGTGGAGGTGGGGCTCCCAAAATTCCGACTTTCTTCCACAGCTGCGTTCCATGGGGACCGTGACTTTACTCTCCCCATTACGTCAAGCACAGCTGCCATGGCGGATATCCGCCCCGCTTCCTCCCGGGGGAGCAGCAGCCGTCGAGGAGCAGCGCGGTGCTGACGGGGCCTCGAGGTGCACAGCAGCAGTGCCACGTGTCCCTGGGAGTGCTGCAGCCACGGAGGGCTGAGCTGTGCTGTGAGTGACTGCATTCCACAGGGCTGCTAACGGGCAGCTCCTGCTCGGTGCAGGGCTGACTGGAAGAGGAATGCGCTTTCTCTTCCTGTGGACTAAACAAAGCCACCCCGCTGCCTCAGAACCAAAGTTTTCTTGAGCCCAAAATGCTTTGTATTGGTTTGAGTTCACTTTGAACATTTTAAAATATGCTTTTCTTTTTCTTTCTGTATTTATGGACAGTTCAAAGGGAAAGGCCATTTCTAAGTGATAGATGCAGAGTAGGTTCCGTCTTGGTACCTCTGGCATGATCTCTCTGCACAGAAAGCATCAACTGCTTTGGGATGCTTCCCTGGGCAGCCTGGGCTGCTGTGAAATGTGGAGGTTGGTGGCCCTGCCTGTGGCAGGGGGTTGGAGCTTTGTGATCTTTGGGGTCCCTTCCAACCCTGGCCATTCTGTGAAAAGATTTTATCACTAAATATTTAATGTGGGTGGCTTGGTAAGAAAACCAGGCTTGCGCGAGGCGTCTTAGTGCTGTGTCCTTGCATGGAGCTGGGGGCAGAGGTAGCCTCCTCCCCACGGTTTCCCCTGCTCTGCAGCATCCAGCACACGAGGCAGTGCCTCTTCCCCCTTTGCTTCTCTGCCCCAAGGGCTGTTTCCGACACAGCCGCTTCGCACGTTTTCCTCTGCTGAGCTGAGTCAGCTGCTGTGCCATGGCCAACTCTCAGAAACCCATAAATCTCCTCAAATCTTCTGAAATCATGAAATCAGCCAGAGGAAGAAAAAAAAAGGGGGGAGGAGGGGGAGAAGGAAGAAGAAAGAAATCTTTGTCAATAATATGTTTAGGAAAGGATTTTTTTCTTCTCTGGGGGGGTTCAGTATTCATCATTTCCATCTTCAAGATTCCCCCTGCAGCCAGCGGGGCTGGAAATGCTGCACTCTGCTTCAGTGTGAGCCCAGACTCACGTAACCAGGAGAGCTGTGAGAATACGGGATATTGCAAAACTTGATCTGGTTCAGAAGATGGGCGAAGCTGGTGGCCATTCAGTGACATGCGTTTCCCCAGATGCTGCAGCCTGGTGCTCATCATGGGCTCTTCTCCTCCCCTTCCCTGCAGGTCTCTGAGCCCGCCTGCCCCGCACCCTGCTGGGCTGTCCCCCCAGCAGTCCCCAGCTCCATGTTGGGGTGGGTTGCTGTGTCCCCACCTCATGGCAGTGTCGCCGTGCCCCAGCTGGGTGCACAGCCTGTGCCGCCCTGACTGCACGAGCGCATCTGTGCTACTGGGCCAAAGAGACGTGGAGAGGTTGGGCAGATGGACACACATCATCCTGCAGGAGCCTGGGAACAACTAATTGGGCGTAAAATTAGCTGCAGCTTCTATTGCTGGATTTTATTTTTAAATGCAGTGGAAAATACGCTGCTGGAGGGGAAATCAAAGGGGCCTGAGCTTGTGCGTGCAGCCTATGGGATGCCAGTCCTACTGTGAATGCCCTGCTCATCCCCAGGCAGCATATGGTGCAGGAGCTGGAGGGGCTGCAAACCCGCTGTCCTTCATGGTGTGTCCCTAGGACACACAGCCGGGCAGTCTGGAAATATGGGGCTATCATGGAAAGCCCTGGGAGGGACAGAGTCACCGCCTCTCCTGGTGCAAGAGGGAGGTAAATGTGTAGGAGCAATGCAGCAAGGGGTAAAAGGAGCTCAGTCTGAAGGGGGATGCTGATGCTGGGGGTTTGCAGGAGCCCAAAGGGAGTTTGCTGGCGTGCCCAGAGAAGAGGAGTCCAGAGGCTGTGAGCACAGCCTGCACACAGTGGTTAGCTTTCAAAGCAGTGCGACCTGTACCTGTAACGATGTCATTTGGAAGCTAACACCATTTCCAAGGGCAGGAAACACCGGAATGCTGGATTTCCAGGTGAGCTCCTCAGCACCAGCTTCCCAGTGCCTCCCAGTGACTGCAGAGACACAATGCATGACCACTGCAAGGAGCTGCAGCTTTTGGTGCAATGCTGCCATGGATCAGCAGGAGGGAACAGCGGCACGCTGCAGCCTGGACCAGTCTCAGCCTCAGCTCCTGTAGCTGTGGTAGCCCAGGCCAGCACCCAGCAGCCACTCGGCTGTGGCATTTGGGTTCTGTTTGTGGAAGTCCCTCTGCAGTCAGCCACCCACCCAACCGCAGCAGAACTGAAAGCAGGGACCTTAGGGTTCTCTTCCCAACGGCAGCGCTCAGTGGGATGTTTGGGAGGGAAGCTGAGTCATTTAGCCAGCACTCACACAGCTCCAGGCGGTGCAGGGTGGGCGCAGAACGGTGCAGCTCCCAGCTGCTCCTGGAGACCTGGGCTGGGCACAGAGCTGGGGAAGCATCCCAGGACGCAGCTATTCCCCACCACCTTTTCCCAGCCCATTCCTCTGCCCCCTGCTCCAGCTAAGGAACCCATTTTTAATGAGCATCACAGGGCCCTGCTTGCTCTTTTGCTTTGCAGCACAGAATTACAGGCTCACGGAGTGCCATTATTTCCTCCAATTGCAGCTGCTGGCATTGCGTGGTTCCGCTCAAAACTCCAGTTCCTACCAGAAGACAAAAAAACCTCCAGTTTCGCTGTCATGTTCAAGAACTGAAAACTGCAACATTATTCTGCAGCTCGTTAGCTCTCTCTCTCTCTCTCTGTTTTTTAATCTATTATTTAATTGTCATGATTTTGGAATATCTGACTCTCATTTCTGAGTTCTGAGTCATTTGAGAAACAAAGCCCAAGAGACACAGAGCAGAGCAGGGAGGCAGGAGCTCTGCAGGAGGACTCCTACCAAAGGTCTCGGCTTGGGCAACCAGCAGGGGTGAATATGGAAACAAATGGCTTTAATCAGCTGATTAGAGCCGATTTGTCCCTGGCCTGGGTATGGGTTAGGTCAATAACCTGACCTCGGCGATAGGCAATTTTGCAGCAGCTGCACAAAGCTTGCTGCCATTGCCCCGCACGTCCCTGGGTTTGCTGGAGGAGCTGAGCCCAGATGCGGCCCAGGAGGCTGCATGGAGGTGGATGTCAAGGCAGTGGCTTAAGGAGAGTGCACTTCCAGCATTCTTTGCCCAAAGCAGCAGCTGGGGAGATTTCCCACCCAGAGCCCAGAAGCCTGCAAGTGTGGAACTGGATTCCTGCAGGTTTGGGCACAAAGCTGCCTGTCACACAGCCCAGGGCGGCCACCGAGCTCTGGGTGCTGAGATGGGGAAAGAAGGACTCACATGGCCCAATGGGGGCTTCGCTCTCCCGTCCCTGTGCCCGGGAAGCTCACTGTGCCCTCCCTGCTGTCCTGTGAGCGTCTTCATCTGCCTCGCCTGCACCTTTACACCAACACTGTTCTGCTGAGCACCTGGGTTCTGCTGCCAGGAATGACGACATCTCAAAGCAGGATGACTGCACGCAGGGATCCGGATGGCCACGGACCGGCTTGGTGGGGAGAGGGTGGGAAAATGCCATTTGCACAACAAGCTCCTTTCCCCATCACTGGGACATGCCCCAGGGCGACAGCTCCAGCAAAGGAAGCGGCTTTTGGAGGGTTTTCTCCTTGTGTTCTGGGGTGTGGGAAGGACTGGAAACATGCCTGCTGGCTGCAAGCACTCCCCTGGGGCCGTGTGCCTCTACAGAGGGACAAAAACCATCTATCGGAAGGAAACTAAGGAAACTCCGTTGCTAGGGTGAGAAACAACAATGCCAGCACACTTACACTGAGCCACGAGGCCAGTGCTTTCGCTGCGGGACGGGAGGACGTGGCAAGGAGAGGGCATGGGGTGGGGGGCTGCTCCGGGGAGCCGGGGCATTCTCTGCTTCATTTTGCTGTAGTTGTATCTCTGTCTTGCATAGTTTTCTTCCTCTTTATCCTTATTCCGTACGAATATGCCTTCATTCCTGAAAGGCTGTTTGGGACTTACAAAATAAAACCCTACAAACAAATAAGCAGAAATAAAGAGCACCTGAATCACGAGGCTTAGGAACTGTGGGTGCCCATCTCTGGAGGTGCCCAAGGCCATGGATGGGCCCCGGGCAGCCTGAGCTGCAGGGCAGCCAGTGCACAGCAGGGGTGGGGCTGGGGGCTGCGAGGTCCCTCCGACACAACCGTGCTGTGGTTCTGTGATTTTGGCATCCCAGCAGGGCAGCCCCATCCTGGTGGCCCAGGGGCAGCTGGCAGTGCCACCTTGCAGAGTCAGCCCTATTTCCTGGCTCTTTGGGCACTGAGAATGCTGCTCCCCCAGCCAGGGACCCCTCTGTGAGCCTCTGGGCCAGCGCTGCCCTGGGAAAAGGTTTTAGAAAAGAAAGCAAGAATGCTCCAGCTTGATTTTTGTTTCCAGGCAAGCAAACCTTGCCAGGAACAGATTATAGCCTTGGATACGGGGGTACATTGCTGGTGAGAGGAAAAGCTTTGGGCTCAGAGCTCAGGCTTAGGGCCATCAGAGTGAGCTCCCACCCGAGGGTGCTGCAGAAATTGGCTCAGCAGGAGCCATCCTCATTTACGCTTTGTTCTGTTGCACCTCTTCATTTCTTCCTATCCCAAAGGAACATGAATCTGCAGTCTTGCTGCCCACAGATGGAACCCCAGACAAAGCAGCTTCACATCTGTGTGCTGATGGTCCGATGCCGGAGCCCAGTGCATGCACTGAGGAGAGGTTCATCACCAGATCACCAGCAGTTTGGCAGCCCAGGTGCCTGAGTCGTCAGGCTCATGCAGATTTCAGAGTGCCCACAGGCTCCTGAGGAGGATCCCTGGGTTCTCAGCTGGTCAGCATATTGCAGCAGCTCTTGAGCACGTCATGGGGCTGTGTGAGCCCTGCTGAGCTGTGCTGGTGGCTCGAATTATCCCACTCGTCCTTATCTCACAATCATTGGGCTCTCCCAGATACATCTCCCTGCACTCACAGATGGGAGCAGAAAATCCCATTGCTAAGCCCTCCCTTTGGAACTCATCCCGTTGCAGTGACTCCAAGCTCATCCCATCCTTCCTGTTATTTCCCAAACACATGTGGAGCTGCAGAGCCGCCCACCAGAGCCCCCAGATGTCTTCTCTTTCCAGTGAAGATGAAGAGTGAAGATGCGGAGAAGCCCAGCCCTGGGCAGCCGGCAGCCCCCACCCCACACACTCCATTCTCCCCTCCAATGAAGTCCTTTTGTTCCTTCCAGTTTCTCCACTTGTCACCCGTTCAGCCCAGGCAGCTCGTGCCCAGGTGGCCCCATGTCACCTGCTTTTGTTGGGACAGGTGGATTAGATAAACCTCTTTCCTTTGCCTGGGAAATGAGCTGTCCTGAGGCTTGGGGTGAGCAAGGTGCCCTTCCTTTCCTCGTCTTTGTTCCTCACCTGTTGCTTTGTCCTCAGCAAGTGGTTTGTCTGAGTCCCTCCGGGTGGGGACGGGCATTGTAACACAGCTGGGACAGGGCCACACCAGGACTGCTTTTCCTGGTGCTTCACCTCCCAGGCAGGGCTGTTCCTCCTGTGATTTCTCTGAGCTTGGCAAAGATCTGAAGTCAATGCCCGTGTCAGCTGCTGGTGAGACGCTCATCCCAAGAGCCTACAGGTGTGCTGGACATGCTGGTGCCAACTCCTAACTCTCCTAACTCAGATTTACGTGGGACCACCACTCAGTGTTTCCCAGACATGAGGCTAGTAAAGGCACAGCTGGGGCTCTGGCTCTGCCCTGTCTGTGCTTATTGCATCCATCCATTCCTCAGGGCTCACTGGGAAGCAAAGAGGCCATTTAATGTCATATTCTGCTCCTTCTCTGCCTGGCCCATGTAGTGAAAGTAGGCTGTAAGCATGCAGGATTTGCATTAACTCATGGCAATGTTATTGTCTGGCAGCACAGCCTGGCCCTGCCTCTGGCTGGTGATACTCGAGGCTACAATAGCAACAGGGTGGCAGGGTGACAAGGGGTAGCGTGGCAAGGCAGGAGGACGACAAGGCATCAGAGTGACGAGGTAGTAGGATGATAAAGGGGCAAGGTGACAGATAGCAGGGTGACAAGGCAGCAGAGTGGTCAAGGCTGCACCAGGCTGGCTCCCTGCTGAGCTGAACCTGCTTAGTCAGGCAGATCCTTTGCTTCAAAATCTGGGTCCCTGCAGAGGTGACATCTGTGTCACTGGGTGTTCGTTGCATTGCTGGTGTCCAGAACCCAACGTCCTTGGTTTCCTCAGACAAACAAGGCTGAATTCTCTTCCCCCCATGCTCTATCCTCTTCTCCCTTGCTTTTCTTTTTTTCTCTGATTTCATTCATGCCTGGAACTTATTATGTACTCCTCAACACAGATTGCCCGTCTGGTACCACCACTTCACTGCAAGCACTGTGTCCTTGTGGGGCCATAGCTGGGATGTCCCTGTGGGGCTGGTGCTGCCTGCACAGCGTGGGTAGTGGCACAGCTGCCCCCCTCTGACCCACAGCCCCATGGATGGGCAGGAGCTGCTATTCACCTGGCAATGGGCCTGGCACCAGGTGCAGCAGTGTCACTGCACTGCTGTGCAGCACTGCTGGATGTTTCTCTGGTTCCATGTGACTTTGTGTGTCGTAATTCTCCTTGCATGGCTGGGACTGTGTCCAGCCCATGGGAATGTCCCAGTGCTTGGTGCTTCCCTGCCTGTGCTGGAAGATGGGTCTCCCGGCACGTCTGCTTTGGCTTGAGGCTCTGCTGACGCCCTGAGGGCTGTGGTGTGAGCAGCACTGCAGTGGAAGGGAGGTTGGTGCACGGCTGTATTGAAATGCTTCAGAGATTCCTTACTCTGCAGCTCCCTGGAAAGCAGTGCCAGTGCGAGGCACAACAGGAATCACAGCAGCTAATGGCCAGGGCTGGCCATGGGCTTCCTCAGAGCTCAGCTTGAGCTACTCCAGACATTCCTCATTCAACACTGGTTGAAGAAAGCTTGGTTCCTCTTCAAACAGCCTCTGAAGACCTCTTCTCGAAGCTGTTTCAGCCAGGAAGAGAAATGCCAAGTTTGGCAGCCATTGGGGAAAGAATTATGAGTGATCCAGAGGAGATCCTTCTGCTTCTGTGTTCATCCCCAGTGCTGCTATGCCTATGGCAGATGCAGGAGTGCACCTCAGGAAGGCTATGGGGTGGGAAGCAGCAGGAGAAGTCCAGACAGTTGAGAAGGAAAACTGAGTGGAGCCTATAAAGCCATCAGTGGGGCAGGAAGGTGGAGGTAACTGCACTCTGCTAATCCTTGCACCCAGCACTTCTGATATTAGCAGCAGTATACTTAAAGGAAAGGGGAACACATCATTTTTTTTTTTCCTACATAAATCTGCACGTGAATGTCTTGAAGTTCATTGGCATAGGTTTTCCAGCAGCTAAAAGCTGAAAGCAAGAAGTTATCCACAGCTGCACACAGACAGGTGGGGTAAGGGTGGAGAACCATAGACTCGTAGAATCACAGCATGGCCTGGGTTGCAAAGGAGCACAGCGCTCATCCAGCTCCAATCCCTGCTGTGTGCAGGTCGCCAACCAGCAGCCCAGGCTGCCCAGAGCCACATCCAGCCTGGCCTTGAATGCCTGCAGGGATGGGGCATCCACAGCCTCCTTGGGCAACCTGTGCCAGTGCCTCACCATCATCTGGCTCAAAAACTTCCTCCTAACATCCAACCTCAACCTCCCCTGTCTCACTTTAAAACCATTCCCCTTGTCCCATCACCATCCACCCTCACAAACAGCCGTTCCCCCTCCTGTTTATTCACTCCCTTCAAGTACTGGAAGGCCACAATGAGGTCTCCCTGCAGTCTTCTCTTCTCCAAGCCAAACAAGCCCAGTTCCTAAGCACACTGCCCTCACTGTGTCTCTGTTGCACCTTTCCCTTCCCCAGCCCCTGCTCCAGGCACTCCTGCAGCCCCCAGCAAAACAGAGGGGTGCTGGGGCTCCTGCTCTGCAGCCAAAAGACCGAAACGAATCATAGAACAGCCTGGGTTGAAAAGGACCACAAATATTGTCTAGTTTCAACCCCCAAAAACAAAGCCTGTGCGGGTCTGGTGAGCCTCCCGCCCGCTGCCTCTCCTGCACAGGGATGGTTTCCCTCTCAGCAGTGGCACATGGCATTGGGAGCACTTCCTCCTTCCCCACCTCGCAGGAGCTCACCGGCCCCACAGAGCCCCACAGGCCGTGAGCAGGAGCTGGGTGCTCTGCTGGCTCTCCTACATAGAGAAGCCCAGGAAGGAGCGGTGCTCAGCGGTACGGCGCTGGGGCTGCCCTGCTGGAGCTCCAGCAGTGGAGTTGCCATGATGTGCAATGAGCATCTTGCTTCAGAAACGAGCACTGCAAGGCAGCCTGCAGGGAGCTGAAGGAGCCCTCCTGCACAAAGCCCGGCTGCGCTGGAAGCCGCTTTCACTCCTCTCCTTGGTGATATCTCCTTGTTTATTATTTTGCTCACTGTTTGATCCCTCCTTGTAAGCAAGCTCAAAATGTCCTTCTCAGGCAGGGCCCCAGCCTTGCTTGGCTTGGTGCTCCATTTGGAAATGCGTTACATTATTCACTTGTGACCGTATTAAAAACAACCCCAATATATATCTGAGCTCCTTAGGGCTGTCATAAACTTGCAATGATTAAAAGCAGAAACACTTTGGTAACACTAAATCTTGGTAGGCGAGACTCCTCAGAGCTTTCCATAGCGTTCCATAGCGTTGCACGCACTGAAACCCTCGGGGTGTTGGGGACGAGAGGGTCCCCCTTTCCCAGAGCCCGGCCGGGGGTACGGGGGGCTGAGCCCACGGGAGCGTGATGCACGGGGGCCGGGCGGGGGCTGCGCCTCGGGACAGGGACAACGCCCGGGGCGGGGGGGAGATGGAGCTGAGCCCCGTTAGGGGGTGTAGGGCTGCGGGAGGCACAGAGCCCGGGGCGGGGGTCGGCGCGGGGCCGAGCGGCACGCAGAGCCCGGTGTCCCGCCCGGGTGGGCCGGGGCGGCGGTGACTCAGCCGGGAGAGGCGGGCGAGGAGGAGGAGGAGGAGGAGCGGCGGCCGCCGCAGAGCCGCTCACCTGCCCCCACCGAGCGGCGGCAGCGCCCGCCCGCCCCCGCCATGGCCCGCCGGGCCGCCGCCGTGCTGCTGCTGCTCGCCCTCGGCTGCCTCCTGGGCATCCTCCTGCTCTGCCTCGGCTCCGGGGACACGCGCGGCCCGCCGAGCTTCAAGGTGAGCCGGGGGGGGAGGGGGACCGCGCTGCGGGGTGGGGGTCCCGGGAGCGCCCCGAGAACCGGGCGGCCCTGCGAGGAGGGGCGGCTCCGCGATGCGCGGCTCCCGCTGCGGTCCCTGAGCCGCTGCCGCGGGGTCGGGGCGGGGGGGCGGCGCGCCGGGAGCCTCCAGCTGCACTGCGGGGCGAGGAGCGCTCTGCTCTGTGAGAACGAGCTGCTCTTTTTTTTTTTTTTCATTGTAAATTCAGGCTCTGAAGGAAGTTCTCAACCAACTCCTTGCTGGGGAAGTGCTCCAATTCACTCTTTTGCTGCCCGGATCTTTTGTTTTACAAAATCCCGTGTCCTCCAGGGACAGACAGCTAGTGCAGGAACGGGCTCCTGCCATGGAAAGTGGCAAACCCAAACCTCTTTCTCACCCCGAGCTTTCTCAGCCAGCCTGGATGCCAGCTGTGTGTCTTCTCTCTGGGTTTGACCGATGCAATAAAGATTAGGTTGAGAAAATGAGCTGGTTTAGCTGGGGTGATAGTCCCCAGTTGTCAGTAGACTTTAATAATTAACTCTTTTCCTGTGACACATTGCTCTGCTGTGTGCTGTGGCATTTAGGACTGGGGTTATAGCTGTTTTCCAAATGGATTTCATCCCTTGGGACAGAGGGGAAACAGATGGACCCTGCTGAGTCCCACCTGTGTTTGCAGTGCTTTGGTTGCTGTGCAAAGCCTATTCTCCAGCAGTGGCAGCTCAAAGCCAGCTGTGCTCAGAGGATCCCTTTCCTCTCCCTGCAGGATGCACACAGGTTCCCGAGGCTGAGCCCAGGGACCCGAGCTTTGCCCTATCTCTGGATGGAGCAAGCATAGACAGTGACCACAGTGGGGCCGTTGTCACCGCAACACCGCCCCACAGCCACCCTGGAAGCCAGCAGCTGTGTCCCCAGCCCTGCTTGTGGCAGGAGGAGACAGCAAAGCAGGGGATTCCAGCCCCACAGCCAGCCAGCAGCTTCCCAGCCTGTGTCACGCTGCTGTGGGACGAAGGTGCCCTTGGGGGGTTGTGAGTGCCTGCTGGCCTCGGGATCTGCCCTGGGCTCAGGCTCTGGGCAGTGGCAGGAGTTGTGCCATGGCCCTGCTCCGTCGTGGCTGTGAGTGGGGGCTGCAGGCCCATCCTGCTGCAGTACTTGGCGGCTTGGTTGTCTCAGCAGCAACTGCTGAATGGTCGCTCGGCTCACTGGCGAGCTAAGGTTAACCCATAGCTTCACTTCTCTTTCCAGCTCCTTTGCTTGAAATATAGCCCTAAAAATACTCCAGATTATTTATTCTGCTGCCAGAGGGACTGATCTTGGGAGCGTGCTCTTCTCCTTCCCTTCTGGGTACACAGCTGAACTTACAGCATCGCAGCCTCACAGCTCTGAGCCGTTTTCTTTCCTTCTGTGGGATCAGCAGATCCCGTGGGTACACAGCTCAGCTGTCACGGTGCCACCAGATGCTGGCGTTGTGGGACTGTCCCACGCTCTGGGGCCAGGTCTGTGGACACGTGCAAAGCCGTGCCAGGGTGCTTGTGGCCAGAGCAGGGCACAGGGGCTGGCACCATGGCAGGAATTGTCCTCAAGTACCATGCAGGAGCTGCCAGTACATGTGTACCCTAGAGGTCTATAGGGCTCTGCTCAGTCTGAGAGGAGAGGGTCTGCCCTCAGAGGCAGAGGGCACAGTGACATGCCCATGGGGGGCAGTGGGTTCTGCAAACTGCTCCGTGCTGCAACCCAGGTCTGATGCAACCCCCATGCAGCAGCTCCAGGCTGCAGTTGGGCACAGAAATTGGGGTTCAGTGCGTGTCACCAGATAGCACCTCTCCCCAGCTTCTGCTCAGGGCGAGCACAGAGGAAGCCAACAGATGAAATGTGGTTAAGAGGGGGGTGTGGGTGAGATGCAGCCTCTGTCTCCCTCACCCCCGCAGAGCTCAGGTCTTGCTCTTGGTGTGAGGTCAGGGCTGCTTGCTCCGGTTTGCCTTGCATGGCAGCTGGGCCACAGCATCTTGCAGAGCGTGCCCTGCTCTCTGCAGGCCCCAGCAGGCAGAGCAGCTGTCCCAGACATGCACATGCTCACCATGGGGCACACACATGCCTATGCACATGCGTACATGCAAGCACACATTTGCAGGCACTTAAATACACATGCACATATCCACACAGGCAGCTGCATGCACAGACACAAGCCTGCATGCTTGCATGCGTTCTCACCCCTACATCTACATCTACAGTGAACGTGCCCACACGTGCACCTCATGTACACATGCACACGTGCCCCCACCTGCGTGCACCCCTCTGGAAGCTGGCAGCCAGCTCAGCCCCAAACTGCACTTTGTCCCTGTGTATTTTTCTCCCCCTACAGGTGCACAGGGCTTCTACTGCACATGTGGCCCAGTCTCCCCAGGCAATAGTTGGGATGGTGTGGAGGACATTGGGCCCCTGGGCCTCCTTCCTGCTGGCCACAGGGCTGGTGGGCCTCAGAAGCACGTGCCACTGAGCAGCTGGGTGGTGCTGGGACCCTCCTGGGGACCCTCACCTGCAGGGCCCTGTCCCCACCAGCAGCCCACAGGCAGGGCTGGGACAGAAGCAGCCTGTCTGGGGGGCCACATGGGTGGTGGATGGCTTCACAGAATGCAGGTAAAGATTTTCTCCAGGCCACGTTTAGAATGGAGGTGGTCTCACCCTGGGGAGATGCTCAGCCGGGGCTCCTGTTAGCAGCAGCACAGCCCTGGCCGGTGCCGGAACCCTAGCGATCCCATGCCCTCAGAGGGGTCTGGGGGCTGTGGCTGGGAGGGACGGGTGGCTCCTCCTGGAGCCGTGTAACCGCGCTTGGCAGGAGGAGAAGGGTTATTTATAGCCGGAGAATGGCCGAGCCTTACAAGGGCAGGCAGGGATGAGGTGGCGGGCTGCCCTTCTTTGGAGCGCCGGGGCCCGGGGCAGCTCCCAGGTGTCCTCCCGCCCGGCGGGGCAGCACTCGGCCAGGGCAGCGCTTCTCCGTCCCCCCCGCCCCGAGCAGCGCCTGTTCCGCTGCCCGCGGTGCCCCGGGCCGGGAGGGAGCGCGGAGTGCGCGGCGGGGCCGTGCTGGGCGCCCGGCTGACCCCCGCCTCTCCGCCTGCAGTACGGCATCGTGCTGGACGCCGGGTCCTCCCACACGGCCGTGTTCATCTACAAGTGGCCCGCGGACAAGGAGAACGACACTGGGGTGGTCAGCGAGCACAGCATGTGCGATGTGGAGGGTAAGCGCTGTCCCGGCAGCGGTGGTGGCCCGTCCCTCGCTGGCCCTGCTGCCTCCCCGCGCTCCCAGCGGGAGCAAGGAGGTGCTAAGAGGGGTCCTGCTCTGCTCCCTAAAACTCCCCCGGTCCCAGGGAAAATGGGCTCGGAACACACCAACAGTTTCTCTCTCCAAACCCAGGGTGGTTCACTGCCCAGCAGAGAGTGAGCTGTGGGCAGGCAGCTGCAGCCGAGCTCCGTTCCGCTGTCGTTGCGACCGTCCGTCCGCAGCAACCCTCTGCCTTTCTGAGCATCCAGGGGGGGAGCGAAGCCACTCCCCGAGCATCCTCCGCCCACCCCATGGCTGCAATGCAGTTTCCCTCTCCGCAGGTCCTGGCATCTCCAGCTACAGCTCCAAACCTCCGGCTGCTGGGAAAAGCTTAGAGCACTGCCTGAGGCAGGCTATGAGAGACGTGCCCAAGGAGAAGCACGCGGGCACTCCGCTCTACCTGGGTGCCACGGCCGGCATGCGCCTGCTCAGGTGAGCATCAACCCTGCTGTGCTGCCAGGGGGCCTGGGGACATCCCTGCAGGGATGTGAGCCTTTCCCACCTGCCTGCAGCTCCTTCTCTGTCCCTTTCACTGCTGTGTCTCCGTCTCTCCTGCAGAATTGCAGACCCAAAGTCCTCAGATGCCGTCCTCAGTGAAGTGATGGCCACACTGAAGTCGTACCCCTTTGATTTCCGGGGAGCAAAGATCCTGTCAGGGGAAGAGGAAGGGGTGTTTGGCTGGGTCACGGCAAACTACCTCCTGGAGAACTTCATCAAGGTGGGCAGGGGCACGCAGCGGGGCCAGCAGGGCAGTCAGGCTGTCCTGCAGCTCATCATGTCCCACACCCACTGCTGTCTCCTTGCCTAGCGTGGTTGGCTTGGGGAGTGGATCCAATCCAAGAAAAGGACCCTGGGGGCCATGGACTTTGGAGGCGCTTCCACACAGATCACCTTTGAAACCAGTGATGCCATTGAAGATCCCAGAAATGAGGTGATGCTGAAGCTGTATGGCCAGCCATACAAGGTGTACACCCACAGCTTTCTCTGCTATGGAAGGGACCAGGTCCTCAAGAGGCTGCTTTCAAAGGTCCTCCAGGTATTGGCACGTGCTCGCCTGTCACCACCCCAGCATTCATTCAGAGTGGGAGGTACCAGACCTGGCTCCTTTAAAGCACCTTGCTTTGGACTTGTGGCTGGCCCCCTGGGTTCAGCAGTGGGGTCTGGGGAGGGATGATATGAAGAAACCCAAGCGTAGTCAGGCCTCCCGCTTCCCCTGCAGGCATCTCTTAGCCCTGTTCGGTAGGACAGGCCAGCTGCACGTATTTCCCAGCCAACTCGGTGCAACTCAACTCAAAAGCCAACACTGGCTTTTGCCCCTTAAGCCTCTCCCACAGTCCCAGGGCTTCCTCCTCTCTCCTTAAGCCTGTGTCAATCATCTCCAGACACTGGTGGCAACTGCTGAGTTCTGTGCTCCTCTGCGTCCCGCTGCCCAGGCTCATCAGCACCTCCCACCAGGAACCGGAGGCAATGCAGCACTGGGGCTGTGGCCCAGGGGAGCTGGGATGACGTGTGTTGCTCCTCCCACAGGCTGAGAACTACCAAGAAACTGTCGCCAATCCTTGCTGGCCCACGGGCTACCGCAAGAGTCTGTCACTGAGCAGCATCTATGACAGCCCCTGCACGGAGAAGGAGCGGCCCGGCCTCCCCCTCAACACCACCGTCGTCGTGTCCGGCAGCGGGAATGGGAACCTCTGTGCTGTGCACGTCAGCAAGCTCTTTGACTTCACCAACTGCTCCTTCTCCCGCTGCTCCTTTGATGGCGTTTTCCAGCCTGAGGTTTCGGGAAACTTCATCGTAAGTCCCAGCGCAGAGCAGGGTGGCAGCAAAACCCGACTGCAGCTCTGCAAGGATGGTTGCTTGTGCCCACCACACTGGTTACAGCAGCTCTCTATGGTGCAGGTTTGCTGCCAGCTTGTCCTACAGCTGCTTCCATTCCTCCATTAGGCCTTCTCTGCCTTCTTCTACACGGTGGACTTCATCCAGACAGTGATGGAGAGACCCGTGCACTTGCCCAGTGACCTGAAGGACGCTGCTGAGACCATCTGTGCCAGCAGCTGGAATGAGGTGGGCTCCCAGGCACACGGGGGAGGAGAGGGCTGCTTTGCACGGGGCATCGCCCAGGCTCTGAGAGCAGCCCTTAGAGGGTCCTGGATGTCCTGGCACCCTCCCATCCCATGCAGGATGGAGAGGGTTGGTGATGTTTCCCACATGGGACCAAAAGAGGCTCAGGAAGGTACGAGCAGCACCTTGGCCAGCCAGGTGCAATCACCCAGAGCCTCTGACTACAGGAACTACCTGAACCCTGCTAGCTTGATCTCTTTTCTCTGTTTCTCCATGGTCCCATTCAGCTGTACCAGAAAGCTCCCAGGCTGGAGAAGAGGCTGCCTGACTACTGTGCTACCAGCATGTTTGTTTATCTGCTCATCACAAAGGGCTACAACTTCAACAACCGTTCCTTCCCCAGTATTGCCTTCCAGAAAAAGGTGGGTAACACAAGGGCACACAGCCATCCCATGGTACTCATTCAACATTGGGATAAAAGTGAGAGATGAACCCACACCAAGAGCTGAGCGGTGTATGAGGGAAGGTCCTCGGGAACAGGAGCAGGATGGGACTCCCAGTTTTGGGGCATATATTTTGGGAACGAACGACCCTAACCGTAGGGCTGTCACAGGGTCAGGAATTTCAAGGTCCACCAGTTCCTCCTTGGCCCTCCAAGCAGCAGAGATCTCAAACAACCCAGGCTTGTTGGGAAGTGAGCTCAGGGCAGGATCCCAACTTTGCCAAGTCCAACCACGTACGTGGGGCGTGGGGTGGGGAGCGAGGTCAGGACTGTCCCAGGCAGATGAGATCCTCCTCCCGTCAGATGAGACCAGTTAACACACGGACGCTCACCCACCGGGGCACTCTTTGTGCCTGGGCTGGCCGGACCCACAGGTGAGCAAGGACTCAGGCTGCTGGAGCTGCCCTCCACTGGGCTCACAATGGAAGGTCCCTGAGGCTCGCGGAGCTGGGCTGACCGGAGCGGTGACCGTGCTGTGCTGTTTCCACAGGCAGGAGAAACCTCCATCGGTTGGGCCCTCGGCTACATGCTGAACCTCACCAACATGATCCCGGCAGAGGAGCCTGCTTCCCACAGGAGCATGCTGTACAACTACTGGGTCATCCTCATCCTGCTCTTTGTGATCACCACCCTGACAGCTCTGCTGACTGCTGTCTACCTGCTCCGGCGCAGCAAGTCCAGCACAATCTAACCCTGGGACAGGACAGCCTTCTCTGCAGCACCCAACACCATCCTTCCTGCTGGAGTCTCCGTGGCCTGAGTACTTGGGATTCAGCAAGTGCTTGGAGACACTCTCCCTCACACCTGATGCTGTATACCCCAGAAGGAAAGCTGCCCCTTTTTGCCCTCCCTTTGCTTTCAAGCTGCAGAAAGAGGGGGATAAAAGAGGAGGAGAATGTCTTAAGGGATTCCCAGTGCTACTCAGGGACAGATGCTGGAGCAGGCTTGAGTTGTGGACATTCATACCTGGGGTATCTGTCTGCCTCTTGACCCGGGCTGGTCTGGGCCAGTGAGCCCAGACAACTGTATTCTCACGTACATGGGGAGGGTGGGGAATATTACTCTAGTCCTTGTAGCCGACTCACTACCTGTCCCTGGAGAACCAGCCCAGCCATTCCAGGGAGCTCTGGGCATCACCAAGAACTTAACTGTCTTTCTGGTGGATGCACAAACCCCACTGAACTTCCTGAGGGCCAAATCCTGGCCTGGACTTCCACCTGTCTCTGCTCAGGGCCATCAGGTAGAGGCTTAGCAACAAGCAGAGCAGGCAGCATCTTGTGCCCCCCAGCAATCAGATGCAGTGCCTTCCTCATTCCTGCAGTCCCTGTGCCAGTGTCAGCTCTGCCACAAGTGCTGCCTTGGGCTCCCAGCTGCTGCCACAGGGGTACAAACTTGCTGCAGGAGCAAGGCTTTGTGCAGCTTGAGGGTTTGAGTCCTGCATCACCCCAAGGCAGACATCTGGGAGGATGTGCCTTTATTTCTGAATGAGTGGGAAAAAAAAAACAACAGGGACATGGGAATGTGCAGGAAGGCTTGTGGGCTTTGTTTTCTTTTGTTTTGTTGGTTCTTTTTTATAATCAGAAATAAACCTTTGTAACCACTCCTGTGGCTTTGTTGGTATGGCAGCAACAGGCTGACAAGGGCTGCCTGTGCTGCAGGTGCAAGGGCACAGTTGGGCTCCCCTGGACACAGCTGCACACTCAGCTTTACCCAAAGGGCTTGCTCCCTTCAAGCCTGCCCCGTGCTCAGACACAGCCATGGCTTTGTAGCCTGCAGAATCGTCAAAGAGAGTCCAGGCTGGGCTTAAAGCCTGGTATCATGCCCACCTGGAAATGGAAGTTTCAGGCAGCCTAGCTGAGAAGTTCAGGCTTCCCAAACACGGCCATCCCAAAGGTGCACGCAGGCAGCTCCGCTCTGTGCAGTCCCTGCGCCCCGCGGCACACAGGAAAGGCTCTGATGGCCACGCAGGGCAGAACAGCAGCCTGCAGAAATTCAGTTTGTCAGGGCAGGCAGCTCTGAGCCGCCAGGCCCACAGAACCACCTGGACAACCGCACAGAGGCCATCCTAGCTCCTCAATCCCACCTGCTCACAGCCCGCTGCCCGGCCACGTTCCTCAGGAGAGAAGCAGCTTCTGGCTGCCCTCCCTATTCTCACAGCACCATTTCTGCTCCGCCGGTTTCCTCACCGACTGACATCCTGCCCTGCTCTCATCGCGTTGCTGTAGCGCCGTGCTCTGCTGAATGAGCCTTTTCTCACTTCAGCTGTTCTGACAGCTGCTTCCCATCTCCCCGGAGGAGCAAACAGGATTCCGACTCACGATGCTCCGACGTTTCCTCCCGCCTCCCCCTTTCCCAGCACACAGCTCCCTCCCGCGGCTCTGCTCAGTGACTGCGCCCGGATCTCAGGCGGAAGGAAGCGCTTCTGTTCCCCCTCTGAAGACGAACAGTTGCCGCCCCGCTGGAAGAAAGCGGCTTGCTGCAGCACCCGGGTTTCCCGTCAGTTTTCCCATTTGAGAAATTCACCTGCAACCGATTCAGATCCACACAGAGCTGCCGGCTTAACCTACGGGCTTCGTTCAAGGGTTGCAATTAGGGGAGAAAAAAAAGACATAAAATTCCAGATCTTCCTGGATGTCTCTCTGGGCATTCGAGCATTCCCTTCCCCGTGGGTACAGCATCCAGAGGCAGAGCCCGAGGCCAGCAGGGTGTCTCAGCCCGGCTCTGGGCACGCACACCTTGCTCCCCCCCTTTGGGACAGACAGCATTGCAAAAGATTCAGGACAGCAGCGTTTGGGCGAGCAAACAAATCGTGCTGTTATGAGCACAGGGAGACTGTGGTCAGCAATGCTCCGTGACCAGAGAGTGTGGCAGCAGCTCTGCCTCCTCACATCCACGTCTAGAGATGTTTCGCAGCCCAGCACACTTGGATTGTGACTCCTGTGGTCTCAGAGAGACCAGATTTTTCTGCTTCAACATACAGCAGAGGGGACGTGTCCAGGTGACGTTTGCCACCAGCTCCCTCCACCCTACTGCCAGACATGACTTCCTTCACAGCGTGTGCATTCAACACAGGACTTTTATTGGGTGCTCACACACAACTGCTGGGGACTCCCCTGAGCTCCCCAGCAGCACTGCAGATGTGTCCCACACTGCAGGGGCACACCAAGCAGACAGAAGGGCTGAGGGCAGCAGCAGGATGTGGGCACAGCACACCGTGCTCCTGGCTACTCCACGATGTCCCCGTATTTGTTCCTCCTCACGGGTGGTGGCACTCTCTCTGCATCCTCCAGGCCGAACAGATTGTCTGCAACAGATAAGAGCAAGCTCCTTGGACCCCAGATGATCCCAGCATGTTTGGCAGGGGCAAGCAGAGAAGCACAGAGCCCCAGGGAAGTGTTTAATACCTCTTCAGCTTTACTGAGCTTCAGCAGCACGATGCCAACAGGGACAGCAAGAGGCAGCCACAGGAACCCCCAGCTCCAGCCCGGTGTTTTCCATTGAGCAGTGGCTCAAGCACAAGCACGGTTTGCTAGCTCATCCCCAGCCCTATTCCTACTCCAGCAAACAAAAAGCCCCAGCTCTTGTGAATACAGAAAACAGGCAGGCCAGCGGGCAGCGGCTGTACCAGGTTGCTGCTGGGAAGGCAATGGGCACAGAGCACTGCGGGGCACTGGGCCAGGGCAGGAAGGAGCACTGACAGCCCTGAACTGCTGCAACCCCGGGGAGCTGCTGCTGCTGCTCCGCAGAAGGGGGCTCCTCAACTGGAGGGTGTCACTGCAGGACATGTAGGATTGTGACAAGGACGCAGCCAGCAGCCAGCTTAGTTATGAGACATGAACGGCAAAGAGCTGCAGCAGGGAAGAACCAAGCCAAGCCCAGGGAGAGCCGTGGGAGAGACACAAAATCCACCTGCAGGCTGAGGCGCTCCATCAGCCGTGCGGTGCTCCTGCGGGGATGTGCCCGTCTCCAAGTAAATCCAGAAGTCCGAGCATTTCTGCGTCTCCACTCTGGTCACCATATAGCTGGCCAAGGACCCTGCCGCTGGACAGACCGGCACGCGGGTGTCCTCCCTCTAACGCGGGCTGTGCAACTGCCCGTGAGCAGCACCCGATCCCCCCGGGCACTGGGGAGCAGGAGGACGATCGGCCGACAACCGCAAACGCGGCTCCGCTCCCGCAGCTCGGGCTGCGCTCCCCGCGGGGCCCCGCGCTGTCACCGGGCAGGGAGCGGGGCCGGGGGGTCGGCGCGGGGCACTCACCCACAGACAGCAGCAGGTTCCACTGCAGCGCGTACGGCAGCCTCTTGTTCACCAGCTTCTGCACGGCAAAAGCAGCGCCGCCGCCTGCCCAAACAGCGAGCCGGGCGGTCCCGGCCACGGCGCCGTCAGGGCCGGGGAGCAATTAGCACCGGGCAGCCGCGCCCGCCGCGTCTCTCCGCGGCCGTACCTGCCAGGAAGGTGCCGATGCCCTTCATGAAGGCGTGGGCCTGGCACGCCGCGTACTGCTGCAGCGCCTGCGGAGACAGCGTCAGCGCGGGGACACCGGCCCCATCCGCCCCGCTCCCCCCGGCCTCGCCGCCCCGCACGCACCGGGTGTTTGGCGGCCACGCTGTCCTCCACCCGCCGCAGCCCGAGGTGCACCATCACGGGGCCGGCAGTTCCCTCAGCACCGCCTGCGCCGCCCGCGCCGCCCCTTCCGGCACTGCCATGGCGGAGCCGTCGGGGCCGTTCGGAGTTCTGCGGGACGGTGCGGACCGTTACCTCTGCTACTGCCGCCCCGCGTCCGGCCCCGGCTCGGCCGCCACCGTCTAGTGAGTGCCGGGTGGGGCGGAGCGGGGTGGGGGGCGATGAGCCCCGGCCTGAACTTCTGCCCCGCAGTGTGACCGACGCGCTGGAGATGTGGGCCACGCGGCTCGGCGGGGATTCGCCGGAGGACGGCTTCGCGGAGCTCAGGTGGGCGCCCGGCGGGTGAGGGGGACCAGGGACTTCCGTCCGTCCGTCCGTCCGTACGTCCGTCCATCCCCCGGCGGGGGTCCCGGCTCACTGCGCTCCATCCCAGCAGGGCAGCGCTGGGCCGCGGGGCCGTATCTCTGGGGCTGCGGGACGGGGCGGCCACGCTGCGGCTGCGGGAGGGGCAGGAGGCGCTGCTGCTTCCCCGGCTGCCCGCTGCCGAGGCGCGGCCGCAGCTCCAGGCGCTGCTGTTCGCCATGGCCGCCCGCGTCCGGGACCTGGAGGAACGCTTGGAAGGTGCGGCCGCGGGACGGGGCGGGGGGAGAGGGGCGGGCGGCTCGCGGCCGTCGGAGGGGCACCGCGAGAGGGGGTGGGGGTCTTTACAGCATCCGTCTCTCCTGCTGCGGATGCCGTGTGCCCACGGGCGGCGCTGTGCGGAGAACCTCGGGCAGGAGATCCCTCGCGCGAAGCCACGCTCTG
The DNA here is from genome assembly GCF_019232065.1 of Centrocercus urophasianus. Taxonomy (NCBI): domain Eukaryota; kingdom Metazoa; phylum Chordata; class Aves; order Galliformes; family Phasianidae; genus Centrocercus; species Centrocercus urophasianus. Next base: position 1,105,827 of record NW_024885144.1, on the reverse strand, counting down.
CGTGCAGCAGCACAGCCGTGTTCTCGGGACACCTCCGTGCGCAGAAGTGCCTTCCTGGTGGGGAGGTCCCCGCGTGGAGGTGTGCGGGAGGAGGGAGCCGTATGGCCGTGCAGGGCAGGGAATAGCCGGGCAGGGAAGTGCTAGGAAGACGCAGGCGTGAGCTGTGACCCCTGCTCCTGTCACACAGTGCTGGGCACGCTGAGCTACAGCCCCGAGAAGAACGCCCTCCAGAGCCAGCAGCCCATCCTGCCAGGTGAGCGGTTCTGGGGGCTGTGCTGCACATTTGTTCGCTTTCTCATCCTCTAGGAGGCTGCGGGGACTGGGAGCCCCCCAGCGTCCTGAGCCTCCTCTGCCGTGGCTGCTGCCCGCACTGCTGTCAGTGCCCTCCCTGGCCCAGGAGGGGCCCGGCTCAGCGCGGCAGCTCCCGAGGTGTGCGGTGCATCAGCGGGCAGGCAGTGTGCCCAGCTGCAGGGGAGGGCTGGCACTGATGCTCTCCCAGTCTGACGGCCCCGGCAGCTCCCCCAGGCCTTCCTCTCCCACTGTAGCTGCCATAGGAGCTCTCCGGGCTCAGAAGGGCCTGCAGGGCTGCCAGAGCCCCCCGCTGACCTCTTGCTTTCGCTGTCCCTCCTCCCGTCTGAGGCAGACCCGAGCCCCAGAAAGAACAGGGCTGCTGGCTCTGCTTTGCCAGCAAAGAGAAAGATCCCGGGAGAGTCCCTCATTAACCCTGGCTTCAAAAGGTATGTGCTGCTCCACAGCCCGGTGCTGGGCCTGAGATCTGCTGGGCTGTGCTCTGCAGGGTGCACACCCTGGTGTGACTCCCTGTATCCTTTTCTAGCAAGTCTGTTCCATCTGGAGTGGACTTTGAAGACTCATGACCTGCGCTGTTCCATCCTCCCAACAGCAGGATCCCATCCACGTGTGGCCACTGAGGTCTGCCTGCACCATGCTGCTCTGCAGGTGTGATGCATGCAGGGCTGGGTTGCCTGGGGCAGGCGGCACCGGCTGGTCCCGGTGGGCAGCAGCTCCTGGGCTGTGCTGGAGCACACTCTGGGGGCAGGCGAGGCAGCGGTGACAAAGTGGTGGCTTTTTGCCCTGCAGCTTTTCCCTGCTGACAGGTGCCACCCCTCTGCCCCACTTGCTATGAGTTGCTGGGGTTTTTAAAAGAGCATCAAAAGATATTTTTTAAAGGTTGTCTGTGCTTAACTTATTGCCAGTAAAGCTCATTTCTGGTTTTGGCCAGCAGGTCTGGGTACCCGGCCAGCGTGACAGTGTGTATGTCATTTCATTCTACACTTCTATTGCTCAGCAGCCAATTTCAGCTCAATCTGGAAGCTCAAAGGCTCCAAAGAGTGCGCTTTCTCGCCAGTTTTGTGCCAGTGACGAGTGGGTGACTGGTGAGAGCCTCTCCACCCTCCCAAAGAGCCAAGCCATGCAAAGGGGGCAGCTACAGCAGCAGGTCACTGCAGACACACTCCTGTCTCACTTGCAAAGCCTTTATTGATTTCCAAGTGCTCTGATGCATGGCTTGGACTTTCCCCATTTCATCCCCATCCCTGTCCCAAATCTGCTCCAGAGAGCTTCCTAGCAGCAAGTCCTGGTGGGACATTGCCCTCTGCTCCCCTTGCCAGGGCAGTGGTGACAGGGCAGGGTGCTGCAGTGTCCCCTCCAGCTCCATTCCCAGGGCTTTGCCACACCTGTGCCTGTTCCCCTCACCCTGTGCTGCTGCTCACAGACACTGCAGTGCCAGCTGTCCTGGCCACAGCCCTGCTTAGGGCAGCTCGTGTGGTGGGCGGCTGCAGGGATTCCCACTGCAGTGCACTGCCCTCCAGGCAGGTTTTCTTCCCCAGCCCCCAGTGTTCCCTCTGCATCACCCAGTTCTGTTTCAAGCGGTGCCCATGGCTGTACCCATCCTTAAAGCTTGAGGGACCACAGGGTGGGTCGAGGGTGTCCCGGCCAAGCAGAGAGGGTGACACGAGAAGCAAGAAAGCATTGGCAGGCTCAGTGTGAGGCACCTTGGGTGCCAGCTGGGGAAATTTGGGTGCCGATGCTCTGCCCTCCCCAAGCGCGTGCGGGCAGGATGGCGGTGGGAGCAGCAGGACCAGGCAGGTGCTGAGCTGGTGCCCGGCCCTGTGCCCGCCTGGGCGTCTGCCCGGCTCACTGCGGGGACCGGACGACGGAGCGGTAGGCCTGCACGATCTCCTCACTGCTGGGACAGGTGTACTTGAACTCCTTGGTTTCAGCAGCGTTGTTAAGGTAGCGCCACACAGCCTGCAGGTCCTTGGGGATGCCGAAGCGGCGGTAATGCTGGCAGACAATCTGCGGGCAGAAACAGCCCATTGCTGTGTGCCTGCCGTGAGCCGGGGTCCGCAGCCGGGAGCTGGTGATGCTCACTGGTGGGAGCCAGGGGCAACAGGACATCGCTGGCATAGCGCAGGATGGAGGAGGGGCAGGATGCAGAGGGAGTGGGGTCTGGGAAAGCGCTGTGCTGGGCGGGAGCTGTGGGGTGCCAGGCATCTGGGGGCACAGCGAGCCAGGGGATGGCATGTGGGAAAGGGAAGTTGCTGCAGGCAGGTGGCAGGTGAATACCCAAGAGAAGGTGAGAGCACGGGGCAGGCAGCACCAGGGAGACAAGGCAAGGAAAGAAGGTGCGCAGTGGGGACAGCCACACACCTGCACGATGTTGAGCTTGGGCAGCAGGTTGCAGTCAGCCAACGTGAGCTGGTCGCCGTCGAGGAAGCGGCGCTGGGAGGTGCGGAGGTGGGGCTCTCGGGCCAGCTCATGCTCCAGGGGTGTGCTCAGGTACTCATCCAGCTTCAGCAGAGCCTTCAGCAGGTTCCGCTGCAGCGCTGTGGGGCGGCAGCAGTGTGCAGTCAGAGCAGCACGCAGCCTCCAGCCCCTGCTCTGCCGGCACTGCGCCTGCACCGTTCTCGCCTGGCCCTGGCTGCCGCTGCCCCACACGGCACGGAAGGGCACAACCTGCCGCCCAGCTCCTCACCCTCATCCTGAGCAGGCACTGGGTTCTTGATGAAGGTGGAGAACTTGTGGAAGATGTCGTTTCCAGCCAGCCTTGACTCCTTGTACCGCGGGACCAGGCTGGGGAACCTGCGGGGACATGGGCATAGCTGGGGAAGGAGGCAGCACGGCTGGAAGCTGCCACCCCCGCCCCTTCCTCAGCGTCTCCACCCCTCTTTAGCCCTTCTCAGGGCAGTGCCAGCCACTGACGCGGGGGGGGCCAGCCTGGCCTCCAGGAAGTCCTCGATGGTGACTGTATCGGTCTTGGAGTCTCCGTTGTAGAGCAGAACGGGCAGCTGAGCGCCGGGCGCGAAATCCTTTAGCACATCCAGTGCCCTGCAGGAGAGAGGAAGCTGCTGACGCCCGCTGCAGCGCACCGCGACCTGTTCCGGGCAAAAGGATGAGGCGTTCCACGGCGGCTGCTCCTGCCCCGTGTGCGCCGTGGCAGCTCCGCCCGAGAAGCGTCCGCCGCCCTCCCTTAGGGAACGGTGGACAGCCAGGGGGTACAACAAGTGTCCTCAGCCCCTTCCCCACGTAGTGAGACCTCCCCGCACCCCCCGGGCCGGTGCGCGGAGCAGGGCTGTCCCACCCCACGCCCCCAGGCCGGCAGCGCGTCGCGGAGCACCGCTCACCTCTTCGTGTCCACGGTGGTGAGGGTGAAGGGCGCTCCTTTGAGCAGCAGCACCATGAAGAGCCGCTGGCAGAAGGGGCAGTGCCCCACGCTCTCCCCGTCCTCGCTCGCCTGCGGGCAAAGGCAGAGCTCAGCCGCCGCTCTCCGATGCAGCCCCCGGGGCGGCCGTGGCAGCGATCGGACGCTGACGGCAACGTTGGCGACCTCACTCGCAGGCAGCGGCAGCCGCGACCCGCGGCCCCGTGCGGGTCCTCACCTTGACGAAGAGCTGGATCTCGGGCTTCTCGTCCATGCTGGGCGGCGGCTGAGCGCTGACTGTGCCGCAAGCCCGTGCCGGAGCTGCGGCCACTCCCAACCCACATTCCTCCCCGGGGTGCTCCCGCTCCCACCCACGCGTGGCCCCACGGCACGGAGGGGCCGCCCCGTCGCGGGGCCCCACGACCGCAGCGGAGCGGCAAAGGGCGGCTCTGCCCGGGGGCTGCTGTGCCCGCGGCGCTCCGTGCCCCCCCGCCAGCCGCGCACGGGCTCCGGGCGATGCCCCCAGCGCCGTGCCCCTGCGGCCCCCGCCCTTCCCAAGTCACTGAGCCGCTCCTCACCTCCTGCCCGGCCCCGTCCTGCAGCGTTGGCATTTCCACCCCCTGCCTGCCGCTCGTTACCCAGCCTTGCTGGCTTCAGTTATTTTTTATTTAAAACAATCATTATTTTCACATTTCATTTTTTTTTCCTTTTTTTTTTTTTTTTTGCTAGCAATGTACAGGCTCCTTCGGAGCACCCCCACCCACCGGGGTGCCCCGCGCTCGGGGCCGCGCATGGCACAGGAGCTGCTCCTGCGGCGGTGCGGAGGGAGGCGAGCTGGGAAGCGGGGCCGAACTCAAGAAAGCAAACAGTGTTAAGGCAGCGGGCACCCCGCCCTGGGCAACGCGCTGCCCCAGCCCCGCTGCCGTGGGGCACCTTTCTGCACGGTCCTCCCGCACCAGGAGCAGGGAGGGCACGCGGCCCCCAGGCTCTGCTGGGCACCCTGCGAGGGGCACAACGGCTTTGCCGAGCACCCAAGGACAGCGGGACGGCACCGGGTGGGAGTGCTGGGCTGGGGGTGGCGGTGTCTCCTTGCACGAGTAGCCCCAGAGGCGCAACAGCAGGGCAACTGTGGGAAAAGTACAGCTCTGTAGCAGGGCAGGGCGCCGTGCACGGAGGGGGCTGAGCTGTCCCCCCTCCCAGGTCACACCTGCAGGTGACACGGTCTCTCCTTTCCCTGTCGGCAAAGGGCGAACCCACAGTTCGCTGCTCCCCCAGCGCCCGTCCTTGCCCCCTGCACCACCCAGGGACCGGCCAGTTTCCAGTATGCCGTAAAAAATATATGGTCTGAAAAATCTGAAAATAGAGCTTATCTCCCCACCCCAGTTTTTCCCCTATTGAAAATACTGTATATTGTATCACAATTTCTAGTAGTGGCACACTGGACCGGCGGGCTGTGGGCGCAGCAGAGGGCAAAGTGGCACCGCTCCCACCTCGGCTCCGTCCTTGAGCAGAGGCAGCAGCACCCTCGTCCGTACCCCCACAGCACTGCCCACATCGCAGCGAGCCCGGGCTGCCGGAGCCGCCTCACTGCAGCTGGGCAGGAGGGGGCACAGGCATCACAGCGCGGGCAGCAGGGCACGGCCACCTCGGGAGGGTGGGAGCCCTGGGGTGCAGAGCGACGGCCAGGTTAGCAGCAGGCTCAGCAGTCACCCTGCTTTGGGCACGGCTGTGGGCCGCTGAAAAGCTGCAGTCTGGGGGTGCTGGGCACGGCCCCCCGTGGGTGAGGAGGTGGCAGGACCCTCTGCAGAAAGGAGGGGAGCTGCCGCCCTGAGGGTGGCGCTGCACACGGATGGGCACAGCGCCGCTGCCAGCTGCCGTCCTTCCCTGCCCAACAGCTCGAGTACCACTGCCCTGCACTGACCGGTGCCCAGGTGGGCTCGCCCTGCCCTCACCCCCTCGAGGTTGCTTCCAGGCTCAGAAACAATCCTGGGTGCAGCAGCTCCTTTTCAGTACCCCCAGTGAACCAACACTCCTGCACTGGGCCATGGACACAGAGAACAGGATGGGTGACAGCAGAATGGGGGCACAGCTGCAGCGCTGCACTTTGCCTGCTGTGGGGCATGGAAAGCAGGGGCTAGCAGCAGGCAGGGGGCTGGAGGACGCAGTTGGGGGCAGAGGGGAGAAACAGCTGGTGTCAGCATGTGAAATACCCTGTGAAATACCCCTCTACCCCACCACGTGCCTCTTGGTGTGGGTGGTGGTGCCCTGCCCCAGGGATGGCACCAAGTGCACAGAGCAAGCCGGGGAAGGCAAGGCAGAGTGGGCCCAGCACCAGCCCCAGGCAGGAGCAGCCTGGGACACAGCAGTGAGCTGGGGGTTCACAGGGGTGCGGGCACAGCAAGGTCCTGGCAGCAGCACCGGCAGCAGTGATCAAACGAGGGTGAAGCACCAGAGCTCCGGTCCCTGCCGTGCTGAGCCACTGAGCCCCTGCGATGCCATGGCCAGCACCAAGCCCAGCAAGCGATGGCAACAAGGAGAAAGCAGCAGTCCTTCCTCTGATCACACCAGGGCCAGGCCTGGGTTGGGACGGAACAGGGGCATTCCCATAATCAGGGGTCCCTGGGGCGGGTGCAACATGGCTGTCCGAAGGCACCGCTCTCAATGGCCTCCTCCCCGCCCTGGGACGTGAGGGACTGGTGGCACTGGCATCACATCCTTCTCTTCACAGTCTGTTCGTGGCAAGCACCGGCCTGGTGACCTGGCAGCCACAGGTGTGGCATGTGGACACAGCCCTGGAGCTGAACGGGACAAGGAGGGCTGGGGTGGTGGCTTGCAGGGTCCATCAGGGCTGGTGCTGCACCCGCCACGTCCTCTCCAGCAGCAGGGCGGGAGGAGGCGGCCATCCACATCCCCATGCCAGCTGCATCCACACCACAGGGGCGAAGGGAGGGGAAAGGCAAAAAGTGTTCAATGGCATCACAGCCCAGGGATGTGGCTCCTCCTCAGCTCCTCAGCACAGTGTGTCCGTGTTGAACGACAGCTGAGCCTGGGGATGCACAGATGTCAGTGCTCAGGGGGAGGCACTCTGCCCAGGAGCTGGGGGAGCCCCCAGACCCCTCCTCCCCTGGTAAGCACCCTCAGGTCTCGCCCCTGTCTGGCCCTGATTTCCCAGGATGAGGGCCCAGGTATGATGCTGGAGCCCCATGACAAGGACAGAATGGACAGTGGGGACACTGAGATGCTGGGGCTCCCTCTCACCCTCTCCTCCTCAAAGCTGATGAGGCCTTCATCATCTGTCTCCAGGTCCTCCTGCTCCTCCACTACCAGGGCCCGCAGCTCTGTGGGCGCAGCCCGCGGGCGCAGCAGGCTCAGCACTCGCTCCCAGGGGGACTGCAGGGCACAGCTGGGGCTCGTCTCTTGCTGCTCCAGGTTGTCGCTTTGCTTCTTGGCAAAATTCACAAACACCTGGAAGGAAAAAGGGTGAGAGCCCTGCCCCGGGGCTGCCCCTCACCTGGCACCTCTACTGCTGTGACCCAGCCTCCATGTGCCCCCACGTTCCCAGCCAAGCACTCGCTCCTGCCCTGAAGGCTTCTGGCAGGCACATGGACACTGCCACCCTCCCTCAGCATGAGCACCCAGCTGCTCGTGCCATTCCCAGCCTCACGTTGTCCAGGGTGGTCTGGCTGACGGAGTAGTCCTCAATGCCCAGCACATCCACCACCTGCTCCATCTTGCTGAAGACCTGTGCCAGCGAGATCTGGTCCGATTTGAGCTGGTACTGGGCCTTAGTGTGGTGCCTCTCCTGCAAAGTCACCGAGGACACATTGGAGCACTCACTCCCCACAACTGTGTCGCATCACCCACATCCCCCTAGCTGAAGGGAAGATGAAGTCCCTTGGGGGATGAAGTCTGCTTCCACAACGGCATGGGCTGGCAGAGGCAGCACTGCCACTGCTGGGACGTTACCTTGAGGATGGCCTCAGGGAAGTTGCGGTTGAAGAACCTCACCACCTCCTTGACGTTGAGGCTGGACTTTGTGCGCACTGTGATCATGTAGCCATCACCAAACCTGCAAAGGGATGGGTTTTCATGAGGCCCTACCATCTCACCCGCATCTCTGTGGGGAAAGACCAACCCCACGGCCACCTGCCTGCTGGGGATGCAGTGACTGCTCCCACCAGGACTGCCCCGCTCCCCCTGCCCACCCTCTAAAGCACCTGCACAAAAAGCTGTAAGCTCGGGGTGGATGCCATGCCATCACCCTGCCAGTTGGCAATTGGCACCTCCCGGCAGGTTGCTGGACCCCCCCAGGCTCTTACCTGTTCTTCAGGTGCTGGATGCTGCCAAGACATTTCAGCCGCCCATTCACCATGATGGCCAGACGGGTACAGAGCGCCTCGCATTCCTCCATGCTGGGGAGAGAGGGCAGGCCTGAGCCTGGAGACTTGCGGCATAGGCAGCCAGCAAGCAGCTGCAGGCTGTGGCACACAGGGAGCCGAGATTCCCAGGCCTTCACCTGATGCACCAGGCCCACCACCACCAGTGCTGGGAGGCAGCAGCAGGGTGACCCAGGCTCTCTCCACTCCTATGCCCTTTGCCATATGCTGTCCCCCAGAGGCCAAACAGCCTCTCTCCCCCCCACCATTCGCCATAGTGCATGAGATGCCTGGAGGCACTGCAGGTGTTGCCTAAAGCCCTCGGACCTGTGGGATGTGAGCACAACGGAGCGGCCTGTCTTGATGACATCCAGGATGAGGTTCCAGAGGAAGCGCCGTGCCTTGGGGTCCATCCCTGTAGTAGGCTCATCCTGCGGGACATATGGCACCCTCAGACAAGCCAGCTCTCAGGGGAAACCCTGCAACTCCCTTCCCATTGCACGGGCACAGCTCTGCCTCCCTGCTCCCCAGCTTGGAATGCTCGTGGCAAAGCCCATGGGACAGGAAGCCCCTCCCCAGGGCACTGTTTCACCCGGGATAGCTGCACGCTAGCCTGGTCCACAGCCAGGGGTATGGAACCGAGTGGGAGAGTGGGGCTTTTGGGAGTGGGATGACGACCCCATGTCACAGGGTGCCAGGGGGCCGTGGCGCACCAGAAAGATGAAGGCTGGGTATCCAATCAAAGCGATGGCTGTGGACAGCTTCCTCTTGTTGCCTCCGCTGTAGGTGCTGGCAGGCTTGTCAGCGTACTTGGTCAATTCAAGCTTCTTCAGCGCCCACTTCACCACCTGCAAGGTGCAGAGAGCTGTGATCACTCTCCTGGGGCCCCAAACATCCCTGTGCAGAGGATGTGAAGAGCTGGCAGAGGGCAATGGGCAAATAACCCCATGACAGCCCCTCAGACAGCTCTGAGCACCAGTGGGGCCTCCCTGCATCTATGCCCAGCCCTGGTGTATGGACATGCAGCAGGAGCACTGCTGGGGCAGCACTACCGTGGGGCAGCAACACACAGAGTCATGAGGGGGGCTGCACCCACTGTGGTGCCCATCAGTGATAGATGGACACTGCCACCCCCCCTCAGCATGAGCACCCAGCTGCTCGTGCCATTCCCAGCCTCACGTTGTCCAGGGTAATCTGGCTGACGGAGTAGTCCTCAATGCCCAGCACATCTACCACCTGCTCCATCTTGCTGTTCCCACAGCAGTCTGTGGCACAGCACCAGCGCTCAGGCACTGCCAAGCACCCAACCAAAACCCTACCCTCTCCTCATCCTTCCAGGGGATGCCGCGCAGGCGCGTGTAGAGCTCCAGGTGCTCCTGGGCTGTCAGCTCATCAAAGAGCGCGTCAAACTGGGGGCAGTAGCCCAAGCTCTGCTGGACCTGCAGGAGCTCCTTCAGGATGCTGTGAGAAGGGACAGAGAGGCCGAAGGGAGAAAGAATGCCGGGATCACAGACAGTGCACAGACAAGCGCCCAGCAGGATGCGGGGCTGCACCGCCGAGCCCCAGGGGCAGGCAGCAGCTTCTTCATGGGAAGCTCCAAAGCAGCCCTCATCCTGTCCACAAACAAGAGGGCAGCCACCGCCAGCCCGTGCCCCCATACCTGTGCCCATTGACGAAGGCCTCTCCTCCCGTTGTGCTCTCATCCCCTGTCAGCATCTTGAAAGTGGTCGTCTTCCCCGCGCCATTGACGCCCAGCAGCCCGAAGCACTCCCCCGGCCGCACACCCACACACAGCCGGTCCACAGCCAGGATGCGCCCGATCTTGCGGGACTTGTAGACCTGGCAGGGCAGGGCAGGGTGCTCAGCCCGGCACCTCAACCCAGCCTGCATCCCTTGAACGCCCCACAGCACCCCTGTGCCAAAACCCCGGGGCGCCTGTACCTTGGTGAGGTTCTCAATCTTCAGCATGTCGTTGTCAGCGTCGCCCCGCAGGACGCGGTGCCGCTCGTTGGCCACATCGATGTCATCTTCAATGGGTTTGGTGGAGACTGGGAGCCGCCTGCGGAAGGGAGCGAGGGGCGGGGTGGGGGGGCAAGCTGCCTTCCCGTACCCCTCCAGGGGGCAGAGGCTGGGGACGGGTGGCAGAGGCTGTGCCGAGCTCAGGGTCCCGAGCAAAGCTCTGACCCATTGCAAAGGGCTGGGGAGGCTGCAGGCAGCAGAAGCACGGCCCTGCACAGCCCTGCCACACTCACTGGGGCTTCCGGAAGAAGTTGTATTGGCACATGATGGTGATGAAGAAGCCGACGAAGCCTTCGATTGTCATGGCAACGAGCCCTCGTGTCACGATGTCCCATTCGAAGGGTGATTTCATTTTATCAAATTGCCCTGAGTGGGATGAAGAGCACAGAGCAGCTGGGGGCACTTTCCTGCGAGGACAGCCGGCCCATGTGTGACAGCTCCAGGGCACAAGGCCACCACCACAACAGAGCGGAGGTAATGTGGGTGATGCCCCTGCCCTGAGGGTCAGCAGCAAACAATCAGGTAGCAGTAGCTGCTATCTCACCATGCTCACTGTAAGTCTTCAGCTAGGCTGGATGTGATACTGCCCTGTTCCCACATCCCCTCCCTGGCCACATTCCTGCATTTTCCCAGGCTGGCTGGCACTGCTGGCACCACTGCTGGTTACAACAAGGCTTTCCATTCACAACACATCTGACGTTGAAATCACCTTGCAACTTTTCAACCTCAGTGGGGTGGATCAATCCAACTGAGAATGGGTACTGAATGGATATGTCAGATTCTGCTCCTAAATACTTCCCGTGATGCCAGCAGCACCAAAACTTTCTGATGCCAACTCGAAGCTGCAATTAGCGAAAGGGTCATTTTGGTAGGGCAATGCAGCCATGCAAATAAGATATTACATCTGGAACAAAGCAAACCCTGCAGTCTCATCTCTCAGATCACTGCACAGTGCCCACGCCACAGGCAGTGTGACGGCAGCAGAAATGTGCAATTCTGCCAGGGCTCACAACCTCTGCTCTCTGCAGGGCTGATGTATGGAACGGCCTGAGGAACTGTGCTCAGCATCACTGGCACCACAACATGACTCTCAATGGGCCCTCGACTGTGTCTGTTCCCAATGCTCTCATTCACATCCCCCAGCTCTTTGCTCTAGGTTGCTCTAGACCCCTGGAGAGTCCCACAGGGTGGTAGGAAGGGATGTGCAGCACACTGATCTCTGCTGGCCCACCGTGGAGCAAGGGAGGGTGGGAGGAAGAGGCCATACCAATCTTGGCATAGTATTCATTGATGTATTCATTGTAGGCCATCTCCATCAAGCCATGGCCCAGGTTGTAGTTAGGGAATACAAGGAAGCAGCTCTTCAGGTAGCTGTTCACCAACTTCAAATCCTGCGGAGATGGGCAGAGAGAATACAGCCATCAGAAACATCCGTGGGGACTGCAAGCACCTGGTAGGATCAGGATGGCCAACAAGATGCAGTCTGGGCTCACAGCTGACCCTGCTGTGAACAGGAGTTTTCAGTAGAGACCTCCTGAGGTCCCATCCTGCCTGGCACCACCCTGGCAGCACCACCACCAGTTGCTGTGTGGGAGCCACAGGCTTTGTCACAGCATCCTGGTTCCTTGTACCGTGCCAGGGACATTGCCCCTCTCACCAAGTTGAGCGAGCATCTCCTCTCTTCCTGATGGCCCCAGTCAGAGCTGTGAAGCTCATACCTTGTCGTGCTCAAAGAGCTGCAGCAGGAACGTGGCAACAGTGGCTGTGATGCCAATGAAGAGGTTGATGACGATGAGGAAGACATAGGCAGAGCTGGGCACCTCAAACCAGAAGGAGGCAGGGTACATGATGGGGGTGATGGACCAGCTGGGGAAGCAAGTAGCAGGACTGCACGTGAGCAGGGCAGGAAAGGGACCATGGCAACAACCAGTGAGCTGTGGGATCTCCCAGCGCCATCCTCCCTGGGATCTCCCACACCATGAAACTGCAGAACAGCCACACAGGCCGCCCCAGAGCTGGATCCTGGTGCACACAGTGCAGATGGATGCACCGATGCACCATGGTTCACCCCCTGCCCTGCTCACTCATCTCAGCAACGTACCCGTACAGCAGGAAGAGTGAGAGGACGGCAGGGAAGTTGGTGGGAGAGGTGTATGCCGGGAGGTCAAACACAAACAGGATAATGATACAGCATGTGGCTGGCACCAGGTAGTTCAGCTGCAGAGACAGAACCTTCAGTGACTGCCTGCCCATTCAGCCCAGGGGAATCAACAACGAGGCTATGTGCCCCTCTCACCATATCCCACACATAGTTGGCCAGCCAGTAGATGACAGGGTCGCAGCCGCTCACAAACTGCAGGTGTTTGGCCTTGGTGGCCTTCTCAGCCACCAGGAACACCACAAAGCTGGCCGGCACAAAGGACATGGCCACGATGATGAAGATGGCTATCACCACATCCGTGCCTTGCAGGCTGCATCAGGAGTAAGGAAAGAGCAGAGAGACCATCATCCTTAGCTGCCCACCCTAGTGTGAGATAGCCTCTGTACACAAACAGGGACTCCCGTGTCACAGCCTCCCACCTCCTCCCCATAGTGCATGCACAGCAGAACCCTCAACTTTCCCCTGCAAACCACAGCGGGGAGCTCCTTCCCATTCTACATTATGGCCACCCTCCCATGAACCAGCTCCCCACACGTACAGGTAATCCAGGGACAGGCTGGCGCTGGTCTTGTTCATGGGATGGTTGGTGACTGTGATGCCTGCAGGAAAAAGAAATGTCAGGGTGTGAAGGCTGGCTTGGGAGAGAAAATGTTGCCACAGCTCCAGCCTGTGTGGTCCTGGTTCTCAGCAGGATGAGTTTCCTTCCTTGCAGCCCAGAAGCAATTGGGGCTGAACCCTCCCTCTCACCCTCATGTGGCCTCCTGCCTCCTCATCTCGGATACCAACACCGAGCTCCCAACCCTCATGTGGCAGACAGCATCCTTCAGACAAGTCTGCAAGCCCAGGAGGCACCGCCCCAGCCAGAACCTGCCAAGTCCAGACCTCAAGCCACACATAACCAAGCAGAGTGAGCGCCCTGCCCCAGCTGGGCAAAAGGAGGAGCACTGCACTTTAGATCAGGACCTTTTTGGGCCATGCCCTCAAGCTGTTCCTGATGTACTTTTGTCTTAAAAACCCTTCAGGCTCTCACCATAGGCAGCAGGGTTGCCTTTGCTCTTGGGCAGGTTGGCTCGCAGGATGGCGTTGTTGAGAGCGTTGAGGTAGGTGGGCATGCTGTGGTAGCCCTTGTTGTTGTAGAAGACCTGGAAGAGCAGAGAAGAGCGGTGGTAGGCGGCAAGAGCTGGGCAAGGCCAGGTATGCAGGATGGGAGGGGGTGGGATGGCCACAGGGTACTCCTGTGTTCATGGCTGTGAGGAAAGCAGGCCACTGCTGACCCAGTGGGTTTGATCCAACGTGGTGGGAGCGCTGCGCAGTGCTCTATGGAGAGAGATCCCCGACAGAGCCCTTGGTGGAAAGCATGGCTGTAGAGCAGCTGATGAGCGGGCCCTGCTGTGCAGGCGGTGCTGCCCTCCTCCTTCCCATCACGCTGGGGCCGCCGCCACCCACCCACCTACTAGCTGCCTCAGGTCTCAGCATGCTCCTACCTGGGCCGTTCTTCGGACTGCGATCTTGCGCACCATGGCAGGAGCTCTGGCCCCAAAGGAAGCTGGGATGGATTTCTGGACATTGCCGAAGGTGAGTGCCCCATACCTACAGGACAAAGCATGCCCAAAGAGTGACTGCTGTCCCCTGTGCTCAGGAGCGGGGCCGCACTTGACTGCAGCCCTGGCTCCTGTCCCACGGTGCTGGGTGGGACCCCCGGCCTCTCTCTTGCCTGTGCAGCCGGAAGCGGTCCGAGGTGTAGAGCAGGTACTCAGAAACGTTGCGCCCTGTGATGTCTGCCAGGATGTCCCCCGTCACCACCTTCATCTGCGGCGGGTGGCCCCCCACGCCACTGGGGCAGGAGAAGCCAGTCCCCTGCATGGAGCACGTGCACCTGATGGGCTCATGGATGATGCGGGGCAGGGAAGGGGCAGAGGTGATGGTCTCTGTGGAGTAGAGGAGGCAGCTTGCAGCCAGGCTCCCAGCAGCTGCAGCTGTGGGGTGGCACAGGGTAGCCAGGATGAGAGGGGCACACGGAGTGACGCCCTGCAGGCTCAGCCAAGGGGTCCAGCCGGGCAGGAAGGGATATTCCTGCTCCCCTCACACTGGCTCCCACTGGCCAGAGCCTAGGCTTTGAGTGGTTTCTTGTTCCTCAGTGATAGAGATGTCAGGGGATGGACATGGAAAAAAAATCTGGAGCAGACAGGTTACAGAAATGGCTCAGAGACAGAGTGTAGAAGTGTGTCTGGAACAAGCAGTGCAACCATTTTGCTGGCTGGGGACAAAGCACCCAGCCCAGCAATCCCAGCCACAAGACTCTCAGTGTCACCAGCCCTGTGAACTCCACCAGTACTGCTGGAGCTGACAGGGAGCAGTGCTGTGGGGCCAGCACCAGCCCCGAAACAGAAGTGCAGCAATTGAACCAAGCAATGCTCCACCATGGCCAGGGCAAGCTGCACTTGACCAGCACTTGGAGCTGCTCCTGCAGGAAGACACATTGCCCCACCTGGAGATGAATTTCCAGCCCAGACAGATCCACACACCAGATGCAGGTGATACCTTTGATGGTAGAGAAGGTTGTGGAGTTCCAGGCACGCAGCAGGTCCTCATCCATTGAGACAGGGTAGTCGGAAGGTGCTGGGGATGGAGGTGGTGGCACGAAGTTGGAGAGCGGCAGGCCCTGGGTGAAGGAGTCAATGCACATGGCATCAAAGTACTTGGCTGCCAGCATTTTGGACTCATTGCTGTTGAGGTTCAGGGTCTGCATGGGCTGGTCCAGTGTGTTGTTGAAGGCTGTCTTGAGCACACAGGTGGCCCCCACACCAGAGGGTAGGTGGAAGGTGTTCACCAGCTGCTGTGGGCTAGCATCAGGAGACAGCCTGAGGCTGCAGGGAAAGGAGCACATTAGGAGGAACGAGAAACAGAAAACAGGGGAATTCCCACCTCGGCCATCTTTTTATGGGCAAGTCCCTGCAGTGGCTGAAGGGGCACAGGCACCATGCCTGTACAGCCCTGGGTACCCACTCAGACCAGGCCTGGCAAGAGCCAAGCTGCTGCTCACCATCGCATCAGGGCTGGCACCTCTCCCTAGGGGAGGATGGAGGACACTGTGCATGGGGACACTGCGTTGGCCAGGCTCTGCTCTGAGCCCAAACCAGCTCCAGCACCAGACCTGCTGTGAGCTGCCCTCCCCTCTCCCCATGGAGGTTCTGGGAACAGGATCGGGGTAGAGGATGCTGCTCTCACCGGTACTCATGCCGCTCCTCGTTGGCGTAAGGAATGAAATTGCCCTTGGGCTGGGTGTAGTTGTGGTACTGTGATGGGGAGAGGATGAGGGGTGGCAGGTCACCTGTGGAGACAAGGACAGGAATCTGCTTGCACCCGGCCATGTGGCCCCACACTCACAGGCCTGCTGGCCAAACACCCTCAGGCCTTGGCCTTGCCCCTTCTCTTCCCCCTCAGCATCACTGCTGGCCACACTGGGCAGGCAGGAGAGGGAAGGTCAGTGAGACCCAGCTGCTGTGGGGGCAGCAGAATGGGATGCATACTCTCCCTCCAAGCTGCTGCCAATGCAGAGGAGGGTGAACACCCAACCTGGGGTGAGGCATGAGCCTGGGCCCTGGAAAGGGAACGGGACGAACTCCACCGTGTCCTCCCAAACCTACTGGGATGAGGGCTTGCAGGTACCTATTTCAGGCACAGAGAGTGCCACAGTCATGGCCACGCAGACAAAGAAGGCAGGCAGGAGGATCTGAGAGAAGAGGGCCTTGGTGTTGCGCTTGGCACAGTGGAAGCGCTTGACGATCAGTCCGTGGAACTGGCGCAGCTTCAGCCATGAGCCCTCCAGCTTGAAGCTCCCCTGCCCAGCCAGATCGTGGTCCTCCGCCTCCACATCAGCCTCTTGGTCTGCAATGAAGGGACAGCAAAGAGGAGGGTGTGAGCCCAGGGGTCCTGCACCTGCCCTGGCTGGCAGTTGCCCTTGGCACTGAACTGGGTGCAGCCAACCTGATGGGGCACTGAGCCACGGCACGACCATGGCATGAAGCAAGGTGGCTGGCTGGTGGGTTTTTCTTGGCCCAAAATGGGAAACTGTGACAATAGTTTTCAAGAAACAAAAGTGATGCTTTTTGGCAGTACCCCTCCGTCTTCCCACTGGCTGCAGCCAGCCCAGAGTGGTTTAGCATCAATCAGGAAGAGTGGCAACAGGTCACACGTAGGGACCCAGCGAGCACAGAGCTGGGACCCGAAGAGCCCAGAGGCAGTGCCACACTGCTGCTGCTCTACCTCCCATGACCCAAATTCAGCAACGCTCAGAGCAATCTGCAGCCCTGGCAGGGGAGGGAGAGTGTCACAGCAATAAATTAATCATGACAAGAACTGGTGGGATAACCCAGAAAAGGATGCGTAAATAAAACAGTTGCCTTCAGGCTTCTGTCTGCACACTCTGTGCTTGTGCATTCTGAGCATCTGGTCAGGGATGGCCTTGACCCTGTGCCTGGGGCTGAAGGGCAAAGTTGCTCTCTGGAACACCACACTGGAGGGCCAAGAGGAGAAACTCAGCAGCTCAGCCACGGGGGCAGCATGCACTGTGTGGGACAGTGCCGCTCCCCCAGAGGCCAAGAGTGCAAGCAGCATGTTAGTGAGTGAGTGTGCAGGCCAGCAGGACAGGATTGGAGAGAGACAAAGGGAAGGGCTAAGGCCAGAACGCCTCCACCTGCCTGCGAGCCTGCCAGCTCCATGCCTCAGCACGGGGCCCATCAGCTCAGGGCCACAAACTGGCTAGAAGCATCAGTCGCCAGCCATCCCCCCATCCCTCCCCCCAGGGCTGCAGGCTCTGCACCTCCCCTTCTCTTTCTCTGCTCAGGCTCCCTGGATACATCATCTGTTGGAACACAGGCTCAGCACTATGGGGCTGAGCTGAGCCAGCACAGTCTCAATCTCCAGTGCACCAGGCACCACGTCCCTCGGAGAGCCAGCTCCGCTCTTGCCTCGGAGCAGCCATCCTCCCCATCCCAGAGCACCTCCATCATGGTGCACAAGCAGCACACTGCTGCACAGTACTACGAACCTTGCAGACTGATGTTATCAGGGTCCTGACGATTGTCAAACAACGGAGAGTAATCCCCAAAGAATTCGGAATAAGCCCCACCTTCGTCACCCCGTACAGAGCCCACTGAGGAGGCCGAGCGCAGGGATGCCTGTGACTGCGCTAGCTTGGAGCAGGTCACCAGGTTGCTGAGCTCCACCTCAGGCTTCTCAGGCACATCCACCTCCTCCAGAGGCTCCCTGTTGGCCTCCGGCTTCAGGTCCAGCTCAGGGACGGGCGGCTGCAGGACATCCTTCTTGGACTCCTTCATGTCTGGAAGAAGGGGAGCCGCTGCTGGCCGTGGCAGCCTTTGCTATGCCCCACCCAGCAGATCTGCTTCACAAATGGAAGGCTGCCCTTGGCTGGACGGCCCATGTGAAGGCACAGGATGCCTTCACCTCACCCACGTCCCCCTGGCAGAAGCACCACCACAAGCTCCCCGCAGGCCGTACCCACATCACTATTCTCCAGGGACTGGTCTTCCTCAGATACTTTCAGAAAGACCTCCTCGAGTGTGGTATCCATCAGCCCAAAACTGGTGAGGTCCAGCTCCTCCAGGCTCTGCTCCAAGTGCTGTGGAAGGGAAAATGAGGAAGGCAGGAGGCTCCAGCACCGCCACCACAACTCTCACGATTGCAAGTGCCAGGTGGGATCCCTGCCCCACACCAGCTACTGTTGGCACGTACAGAAGATGCCCTTTGACAGAGCAGGAACAGACCCAGTGCCGTGTCCTGCCCCTCACACATGTGCTCACGTGCACATTTTCCCCGTGTCTCACGGTGTGCTGTGCCCACCGGGCTCATCCCGCCCCTAACACTGACCGCATCCTTGTGCTGCCAGCAAGGTGGGTGATGAAGCTGTGTGTGGCTCGGGTACCTGGAAGAGCCTCTCGAAGCAGCCCTTCTTGACGGCCTCACTGGGCAGGATGTAGGAGAGCTCGGTGTTGGTATCTGAGATGAGGAGGCAGGAGGCCACGTACTTCTTGATGAACTGAGAGACGCGGGGCTCAGAGCAGGGGCTGACAGAGGAGTGGCCTGGAGGACTGTGGGGCTGGCCAGATTCTGTGGCAGATGGGTAGCACTGGTCACTCTTCATCCGGCCTTGTACCAGGACCACCACTCCCTGCCCATGCTATCCCCAGTGAGGGATCCTTCTGCACTGATCACAGGGCGCTGGTGGCTTTCCAGCTGCTCTGGCTGTGCCATCTGTTCCTGAGCCTCACAGGACACCACTGCCCATACTGGGCATCAGCAGGCAGCCCCTAGTCTGAACAATGACCAGAACCTGGGGGCAACGCCTCCATCCAGGGTTTAAACCGGGGACCCAGAGGGATAAACCAGGGCTGGGCAGTGCCACTTCCTGCATCACTGTCCTGTCCCACTGTGCCCCCCCATGTGGCCTATGGAGACTTGGGGTGGGAGCATTTGGGTTTTGACCTCTTGCTCCTTTCCTGGACACAAAAAGGGCTGATCCCATCTACTGATGCTCCAAACCATAGGTCCTGCTGGGCCCACAGACCTGTACTGTTCCTGGTGTCCGACTGCCTCTTTACCACTGTCAGCTTGTAGCCATCGCCATAGGTGCTCTTGAGGAAGAGTGGGGAGCCGCAGCACTTGAGCTTGCCATGGGAGATGATAGCGATGCGGTCGCCCAGCAAATCAGCCTCATCCATGTGATGGGTGGACAGCAGGATGGTCCTCCCTGTGGCAGAGAAGAGGGTGTGGGGTTGTGCCAGGGCTGCCGCAGCCTCCGCCTGCCCTACCAGGCACTGCTTTGGCATGGCATGCTGTCTGATGTGTGGGGAACGAGGGCATGGAGCTGGCTGATTCCCCAAGGGTCTCATAGGGACCCCTGGCTCAGTCACCACATAGAGACAGATGTAGGGAGAAGCCATGCCACAGCTTGGGCTGGGAGCCAGGAGAGGCACATCTGGTCCCTCTTAGGAGGACAGCGAGGGGTCTTCCCACCACTTCTAAGCCTAGGCTCAGTTCTCTGCCCCATGCGTGGCTCTGCCTTCCCTGCTCACCTGGCTTGTACTTGAGGATGAGATCCCAGATGGCTCTGCGTGCGTACGGGTCAACTCCAGCCGTGGGCTCATCCAAAATCACAGCCCGCGACCCACCCACAAAGGCGATGGCCACTGACAGTTTTCTCTTCATGCCCCCTGAGAGGGTCTGCACTAAGGAATGGCGTTTGTTGGAGAGCTCCAGGTCCTCAATCATCCTGGGGACAGGGACAGAAGCAGCAGGCTGCTAGGGCTGGCCTATGCCTGCGGGGAGCATGTCACCTCTCTTTCCCACCCAGCATCTATGGCTCTTGGCAGTCAGGCAGCCCAGCTACAGCCAGGCTATGAAAGGAACTTAAGCCAGCCCAATACCCCAAGTTTCCAAAAACATTTGTTGGAGCTGCAGCAGGGGTGATCCCTGCTCCCAGACAACTCCCCGCAGGCACAGCCAGAAGAGCAGGACCTGCTTCTGCAAAAGGTGCAGATGTGGGCAAAAGGAACTGAGGGTGCCTACTTGTCCATCTCCTTGCGGATCTCCTCCTCTGCCATGCTCTTGAGCTGTGAGTAGAACCAGAGGTGTTCTTCCACCGTCAGTCTGTCGAAGAGCACATTGTGCTGGGGACACATGCCCAGGTTTTTCCGGATCTCATCCATCTCTGTCCGGATATCATGGCCATAGATGGTAGCTGAGCCTGAGGTCGGTGGGAATAAGCCAGTCAGGATGGACCTGGATGGATGGAGAAAGGAACGCAGTGAGGAACCTTGCCTGCCTTCCTCTGCCTTTAATCCCAATCACCACTTCCCACAGTATCTGCTGGGCCCTGGCAGAGCAGTATCAGTGCAGGGCTTTGCGTTGGCCACCTGTTCCCCTTCTGCACCCCTCTCACACCCTCACCACCTCCTCCTGGGCACAACGTCAGCCATAGAGCCCAATGAGCATGGCCATTGTGGCACCTTCCCAACACATCACTGACCAGAAGGACACAGCCCACGGTTGGAACTCACATGGTGGTGGTTTTGCCTGCACCATTGTGCCCCAGGAAGGACACCACCTGGTTCTCATAGAGGTTGAGGCTCAGCTTGTTCAGTGCCAGCTTCTTGTCAGTTTTGTAGACCTTGGTGAGCTTGTCAATGCAGACAACCAAGGGGAGGTGGGTCGGCTCCTCCTCGATGCCCCGTGTCTCCTCTGTCGTGAAAGCAGGGCGGTGAGGAGTTGGAGCTGCACAGTGCGCAGGGTTCCTGGGGGCAAATCTCCCCAGCTCCACCCTGCAGTGGCTGTGCCAGCTCCTGGCCCTTCCTGCTCTGAGCTGTGGGCAGCAGCCCCCCGCTATGCAGCACGTGGGTCACACAGGCTGTGTGCCCACAACAGGGCCCAAGCCCCGGAGCCCGGCCGCCACCCCCACCTGCCGGCTCACCCAGCCTCCTGCTCTCCATGGCGCAGGCCTGATCCTCCTCCATGATGCTGAGGCGTGTGGTGCGGGACCACGGCCACGTCCACTCCCAGGTCTCCACTCGCCCGTTGCCCAGCCAGTAGGACTTCTGGAAGGGGAAGTACCAGGGCCGCGGCAGGCCGAACATGCCTGCAAGCACAACCCTGTGCAGTCAGCGCCACCCTGCAGCGTGTCCAAGCAGAAGCTGGCCGAGGGATGGAGCAGAGTCACAGGGATGAGCAGGGCCATCTCCCTGCTCAGAACAGCAGCCAGGACAGTCTGCCAGCGCTCATGGAAATGCTGCTGGGCTGTGCAGTGAAACGAAGTAAAACTGGGCCTGCCTAATGCTTCAATTTTACCAGAAAACCAGCGCAGCCAGGACTCCTTCTCAAACAGGCAATGAGAGGGAGTAATGCTCCAACTGTGTATGCCATATTTTGCTCCAGTTGGACAGTAAACAGACACATAGAACCACAGACTATCCTGAATTGGAAGAGACCACAAGGACCCTCGAGTCCAACTCCTGGTTGCACCCAGAACCACCCAAAACATGACTGAAGATCTCCTAGCAAACTCAGGAACAGGGGAGTTCCCTATTCCTGTGGGTGAGGGCATGTGTGCAGGTGCCCCCAAGAGGACACAGAGGCACACTGGGCTGAATCTGGTTGTATCAGGGCTGAGCACAGGCAGGAAATGACAGCATCCCCAGTGAGGAGATGCTCCAATACTGCCTCTGACTGCACGTACCTGGGTGCACAGCCTCAATGTACCACGTGAGCACCCCGTACACCACAGCATCAATGATCAGCATCATCATGGACAGCAGGAGGTTGAAGTCATCTCCTTCCACAGGCGACTGGCTGAAGGTGTGCCACTGGATGCCCACACCAGCCACCTCGTACAGTGCAAAGTACTTGGAGCCCAGCCCAAATGCCGTGGTAGACATGAGAGACTGCAGGGAGGAGGATGGGGCACATCAGCAGGAGCCACATGCCAACTCTGGGGTAAATTCCCATCTAGCTCTGCCCCACCCAAACCCATGGAGATGCTTCCCACCCTGGGAGGATCCAGACCTTCTGGAGATGCCTCCAACGTCCCATGGAGAGCCAGTTCACATGGGCACAGATTTGCCTACAGTTTGTGGCCCGTCTGTGAGATGTGGGGTGCCCAAGAGTTGGTGGTAGCTATGCAGGGAACATAGGGTACCTGAGGCAAATTCTGGGGCAGGTACCTCCTGACAGCTGCACCCAACTCACCGCGATGCACTTCTCAAATGCAGTGATCTTGTCATGAGCCACCTCCTCCCGGATGGCCACATACATGTAGGGCACGTAGCTGAGGAAATAGATGATGCCACCGCAGGCAGAAGCCAGCTTGGCTTTGGAGTAGAGCACCGATACCAGGAAACTGCAGAGATAACAGTGTCACCTCGCCAGCCCCACTGTGAGGCAGAGGTGACCCTGCAACCCCGAGGAGCTGATTGGACCCAGCACCACCCTCTGACCGGGGATGAGAGGGCTGAGCTGCCCCTGCCAAGGATGCACCCAACCCTCCAGCACCCATCCCAGGATCCTGCCCCACCAGGGTATTGCCCACACTGATTCTTTTGGTGTTGAGGTGATAAAGGCACCCCTCAAATCGCCTGGTTGGGGCATCCCTCCACCAGTCCTTACCACAGGGCTGCCAGCACCCTCGCCCCATGGCACAAGGACATTCCGTCAGGGACCTGGCACTGCTGGTGGCCCCTACTGAGCCTACTGAAGGAGCCTGGCAGCTCACCAGAACATGATGGTTGCCACAGCATAGATGGCAAGAAAGAGCCAGATGATGAGGACGTCGCTGTGCATCAGGACCTTGCCATACTTCAGGATGGCGGTGAGTGCTGTGACTGAGATGGAGAGCTGGACAAAGCCGGTGATGAACCAAGCCACCCAATGCACTGCATTGTTCAAGCCCATCATCTTCATCACCTGCAAGGCCAACATTGCTTAGTGAGGCTGTCCCCTGTCCCACACATTCCCCAGCCCTTCACCCTCTGGGGCTAGGAGAGCTAGGGGCAGCACTGAAGAGCCAGGGTCTGGCTGTTTACAGGCTCCATTCCCTGCAGTGCTGCCCAGGGCTTGCACCAGGGATGCTCAGGAGAGCCAGCTCTGCAAAGAGATGAGCTGCAGCAGAGCCCTGGGAGGTAAGATCTGTGCCTGGGGCACCAGGGGTGCAGAGGGAGCCAAGCGTCCTGCAGTGGGTGTCCCTATCCCAGCAGCACCAGGCTGAGTGCCTCAGCACATGGCAGGATGTGCCGCACGGGGGCTCTGGGCTGAGCTGGGGTCAGTGCTCTCCTGCAGGCTGCCCTGGCTGCTGAGGGTGATTCCCTGAGATACAGGCCAGCTCAGCCTGGCACTGTGCCTAGCAGCTGGAACACACTCTTGATGGCTGTAGAGCTCTCCCCTTATCAGGCAGGACTCTAGGCTGCTGCTGTCTAGGAACTATTATGGGATGACATGGGGCAACTTGGTAACAGGGCACAACTTGGCACAAGTTTCTGTGCCTGGGCTGCCCTGGGCAGGCAGGCATGGAAGATACCAGCTCATCCCCAGGGATTTCCCCCACCATCCCCACCTCTTTCAGGCGATGTTCCTTCTCTGTCACAATATGCTGGATCATCATGGCCACTGAGTAGACCCAGGAGATCACCATGCACAGGGGCATCATATGCTCAATGACGAAGAGAAAGCTGATGGAGTGTAAGAAGAGAAGAGAGAACTGGAGCCTGGGAAGACCCTGAGAACAGGCCACCAGGCAGTGGAGGGGCTCTGCTACCACCCAGGAAATACCACAGCCCTCAGCAGCTCCTCAGTGACCTGCTAGCTACTGCTCCCATCTCCATTTGATAATTGACGAAACTGAGACACAGGAGGAGAAAACATTTCTCAGGGCTCCTCTAATGTGGAACACCTTCTGTGCAGGCCTTCAGGTTCCAGCAGCCAGGCCTGCAGCACTGTGCAGACTATCCCAGTGCCCACCTTACCCTGGTGTGGGTACTGGTTTGGGACGTCTCAGTGCTTCATTTAGATCACTGTGTTCAATAACTGCTGACAGATCCATGTGTCACCCATTTACTACACTTCTCTTTGTTCTTCCTGAGTACTGCAACCTCTGAGATGCCCTGCAGCCATGAACTACTGAACTACGAAATCATCTGAGCTATGAACTGGGGAAAAAAATCTTTCCCCATTTGCTTGGCAAGGGAGTTCAAGACACAGCGTAACTGGCTGCCCATCATTCCCAATGTCAGCAGTCTCTCTCAGGCCCCCAGGCTTGACTCTGTTTCCCAGCTGAAGTGTCCCGACCAATTTGAACTGCTTGATGAGACGAGGGAAGGTCATGCCCCTGCCCTTCCTCACCCAGATAACTGTTACTCACTCATCCCGGGTGTAACATGGATATGGGAACATCTGCACATAGTTTCCAGGTTCTACCACATCATGGCCAACAAAGGTGTTGATGAGGGCACGCTCCATCATGTCTGGGGAGGAGGGAAGGCCAGGCTGAGGGGACGGCACAGGCAGGGGCTGAGGGGCACGGGCAGCTGGTCAGGCAGCTGACACTCACCCTGAATCCAGACAAAGCCATAGAGGAAATAGAAACGGCCACCAGTGTTGGGACCGGGCCGCCAGTACGCCCGCCGGATCTCGTTGGTCTTCTCAGTGAAGCTGGAATTCTGCCGGATCTTATACATGACATGTGGGGGCAGTGAGCCGTCCTTGTTGGTCTGGAAGATCACACCTGTGGGCAGCAGAAAGGCAGAGAGCCTGATGGCACCAGCCAGCCTGTACTGATGGGCAGGGACACAGTGGGGACCAAGATCCAGGGCTCAGCATATCTCTGCCCAGAGCAAGACAAGGGCTATGATGGCTGAGGGTGGCCCTGGCATGGGATGCGGGGCCACTCTGACTGCAGGCACCCGTGGTGAGCCAGGATGGTGGCCAGGATCAAGGCACAGCACAGAGGGAGAGGTAAGTGAAGAGAGCTGGCATGTTTGAGTCATTCATTCACCCGACACACAGACTGAGGCAGCCAACATCCCAGAGCCAGTGGCCCCAGGCCTGGGGCACAGCTTTGGACATGGTTTTGGGGACCCCTCTATAGGAGCTGTTCTCAGGGACATACTGGCAAAGACTGTGACATTGTCCTGGTAGGCCTGGTTCAGCGTGTAGTTGACGATACTCTCCTCATCTGGGAAGCCCTTGAAGATGTCCACGCTGACCTGGAGGGATGGGAAGGCCAGTAAGATCCCGCTGCCCCTCGTAGGTCTGGTCATCGACCCCATATATAAGCCACAGCATGTGCCATCATCAGTGGCTGCACAAGCTCCTCAACCCAAAAGGATGGGCACCTGCCACTGAAATCTCCACCTCAAGCTCCTGGCCACCATCCCCTCCTCCAGTTCTCCCACCCTGTAGCCTGAGGGATGCCTGAACAGACTTGAGCCCTCTCGGGCTCTGCAGAGTACAGCCAGGGGTGACAGGTGCTGCTCCAAGCACCTGTGCCCACAGATGGGTGCAGCCTCACCTTGGCCATGAAGTGGACCCAGCCACAGGCAGCATTATCAATGGTGTCCAGCTGCTGGAGCAGGACGCTGGCGTTGGGCAGGGAGAAGTTGCCATTGAGAAAGCTGTGCAGAAGGTCATTGTCAGAGACGTTCAGGATCTCTGGGTGCTTGTGGAGGTCAGCAGTGAACTGCAACAGTGTGGAAGAGATGGGAGAGGGAGGTTGGAGTACCCCCTGCCATTCAGCACTGCCCCCGTTGTGAACACAGATGGGACCGACACTTCTCAGTGCTCCTTCTGGGGATGGCAGGACAGCACCCAAACCAAGCAGGGAGACAGCCTGGTCCTCGCCAAGGCAGGCTGGGCACCCAGGAGCACCTCACATACAGAAGCAGAGGGTGCCTGAGGGCACGACATCCCCTTTCTGCCCCTGGGGCAAAACAAGGCAGGCTCAGTCCCACCACCACCCTACCTGCTGCAGCCAGCGGATGCGTCTCTGCAGTCTGCCCTCCTCCAGGTAGGCTCGGATCTCGGGGGAGATGTTCAGCCACACCTTGGCATAGTGGGTGACGTTGCCCACAAAGGCAAAGGTCTCATTGGCCTGTGGGAGGGAAGTGATGCAGCAGGAGGAGGCAGGGCAGCCCTCTGCCCAGGCCGCTGCTGCAGCACACCCAGCAGCCATGAGGTCCCTGCCCACCCTGCAGGCACTGGCTGGCAGCTGCCAGCCTCCTCCTGCTCAGCCCCACCATCACACAGTGCCTGTCTCACAAAGCCCATCCAGCAGGGCTGGCGCATGGGGATGGACAGGCACCCGGCCTCTGCCACCCTCACCTTCAGGATGACCTTGTCCACTTCAGTACCCACGGGTGCATACAGGATTTTGGGGTTGCTGGTCATAAGGTGCACAAGAAGGCCCAGGTTTCGCTGCTCCTTGCTGGTGAAGCCCAGAGAGCTCATGTTGCCCTGCTTCAGCGCCTCGGGTTCAATGGTCCTGCAAACACAGCCCAGACTGCAAACCCCATACCAACCCCACACCAGCCCCACACCAGCTCCACAACCTTGCTGAGCGCAGTCCCTGCCCAGGGCTCCCCCAGAACTTCCCCCAGCCACGGCACAAGGACACGGTGCAGCACCAGCTCCTGCACGCTTCACTCTCGCTGTCCTTTCACTCTCGGCAGGGGCAGAAGAGGCTTCCCCCACTCAGCCCCATGGCAGGAGCACCTGGCCTAGGCTGCCCCCTGGTCCCATTCTCCTCCCAGGCCTCCTACCGGTTGTTGCCGCAGAGGATGGGCTGTAGCCCAGCCCAGAGCTGCACAAAGGCTGAGAACTGCCCCTGGGGGTTGTCGCTGCCCGCCGGGTCCCCCCCGGCGCCCTCCTCCTCCATCGTGGTGTTGCTGGCAGTGGCATTGGTGCCGGCCCAGCCAGTGCTGTTGGCTGTGGGCAGCGGAGCCTTGGCAGCACAGGCCCCCCTGGGCAGGAGCCTGGCCAGCGCTGAGAGGATGTCCATGTCACGGAGAACCTTCTCCATCTCCACAAGGTCCTCCAGGAGGGCACGGAGCCGGTGCTGGGCTGCTGTGCTGTTCACCTCATCCAGCTGCAGCTGCGAGGACAAGCAGACAAGGGATTACATGTGGCCGGGGCACTGAAGTGGCCCTGCTCGCCTGCTGCCAAGTGATGCCATGTCCCCTTTCTTGGTTAGAAGGCTGGAGCTGTGACCAGGACTCATCACAGCGCATCTGCAGCAATCAAGGCAGCAGGAACATGGCCAAATGCTGGCAGGATCTTGCCGGGGACATATGAGACGTCCATCAGACAAGGATGGATGAGGAGGGGGACCTCAGAGACTGCCTTAAGGAGTGCACAGCTCACTGATGGCACCCAGGGAACCCTGGGTAGGCCCTGTAGGAGGGACAAGCATGGAGGACGCTGGGGACACCACATCCAACGGACAGTGCCAAATTAAGTGCCCGGAGGGGGACACCAACCGCCCCTGGAGCCAGCAGGCCTTGGGACTGGGCAGGGGGACGGTCCCTGCAGGCTGAGGACAGGCTAAGACATGTACTGAAGTACATCTCAGAAACCTGAGCCGGCCGAGGGTCCCTGCACAGCCCCTGGTGGCTGGAGAAAAGTAGTCTGGGACAGCCCTGCCCCCCCCCCCCCCATGCCCCCAGGCCCGGCCCCACGCTCACCCTGCTGACAATCTTGGGGGTGTCCATCTGGTCCCGCAGCTCGGCAGCCAGCTGAGCAAAGCGTTCCTCGCGGGCTGCCCGGCTGCCATTGCATGCCAGCACGCGGTACGCCTGCAGCAGCGGCTGCTGGCTGGGAGCCACACGCAGGAGGCGGCGCAGCGTCCCCAAGCTCTGCTCACACGTCAGCTGCTCCAGCACCGGTGCCGTGAAGAGGATGCGCTGCACAGAGGGGAGCGTGGCTGAGCTGTCCGTGGGGGTGGATGCACCACGGCCGTGCCCACCCCACAGAGCGTGGCTCGCCACGGTTGGCTGCTCACCTCCATCTCGGCAACAAAGGTCTGGGGACTGTAGGAACCAGCGGGAGCTGCGGCGGCACTGGCGAGGCCCAGGGCCTGGGACAGCAGGCGGAGCAGAGCTGGCCGCTGCAGGGCTGCAGAGGGATCGCGCAGGGCCCTGTGGACCAGTCCCTCCCGCAGGCTCTTCCAGCCACTGGGAAGGCTCTTCTGCAAGAGGACCAATGGGGGTTGATAGGGGTGTGCGGGCTCCCTGGGTGCATGGGAGTTCCCCAGTGCCCCTTCCATCCCAAGCGCACACGAATGCCCCTGCGACACCCATGTCCACAGTGGGGACAACAGGAACACGCGGACCTGGGGGAGCACCATCCTTGGCATGCCACAGGGCTCTGTCCCCACAGCCAAGGGCACCTGGGGCCACAGGGGTAATGACTTTCTCCTCCTCTCCTGGCAGTGCCACCACCCTTTGCCACAGGAAATCAAGGCACTGGCATCAGCCTGCCTTGAGGGATCAGTGGCAGTTCCAGGATGAAACCCTGGGGGCCCTACTGCCACTCTGGCCACCCGATGGAGTCCCTACTAAGACAAATAACTTCAGACAACCCTGCATAGCAGAGGGGATGTAGAGGATGAGCTTGGCTCTGCCACATCCCTGCATGCTTCTCACCTCCAGCTGTGCCATCTTCTCACCGTGTCCAAACCGATCCCACGTGTCTCGCTCGTGGGTGTCATCAGGTGCCAAAGGAGAGGCCCCAAACAGCAGGCGGTACACCTGTACCAAGGACAAGAACAGGGCTGCTGAGCATGCTGACAGCAGAGGGACCCCACTGCCAGCAGTGCCCCAGCGTCGGGTGAATGGGACCACAGGGCAGGACAGCAGGAGTCCCACAGGTCTGGCAGCCAGGGCTCAGTCTGGGCCAGGAGGTGCCCACCAGCCGCTGCAGCACTGAGCTCAGCAAACCCCACACTGTCACCCACCTCCCGCAGGTCAACGCTGGAGCCCAGGAGGAGCTCGGCTGTGCCATTGGGGAGGGACAAGTTCTGCGTGAGGAAGCGGTGCAGTTCCCCCCGGTCCTTAGCCGCCCACCCCAGTGTGAAACTAGATCCTGTCAAGAAGCAAAGCAGGGGGGTGAGAGCAGCCTGTGAGCGGCCAGGACGTGGCCCAGCCCCACAAAGGGACATCTCAGAGCTAGCCCTGCCACAAAGACCTGTGGCTGGGCACTGCCATGTCGCTGGGTGCCCACTGCAGGGACCCCTACTGACCTGCCTGGCTGCTGAAGTGGGTCTCCATGGAGCTGGGCTCGCTGCTGCTGAGGGCCTCCAGGCGCCGACGCAGGGACTCCAGCTCCTCCTCCAGGCCTGGGTGCTCTGGGTCAAACAAGTTGCTCTGCTCCACCACCTCACTGAGGTGCTCCAGGAGCTGTGTCACCCTGCAGGGAGCAGAGTACTATGCAGCACCAGGTGTGGGGCACACGCAGCCTGTAGGGATGAGTCCCTCAGGTGCACCGTGCAGCTGCACATCAAACCCATGCATGTGCCTGGGATGCAGGGGATAGAGCCAGTAATCCTAGGTGTCGCCAGGGCCACCCTCTTCTTCCTCCCTAAATGCTGTCACTTGGAACAAATGGGCTAAGGGGCCCCCCGCCCCCTGGGGACAAGGGACTCTGCACCCAAATGCTTCTGAGGATGTGCACTGCTGCAACTTCTGGTGCAGAATGCAGTCGGATGTCACCAATGTGAGAACGGGTGAGCCGTGCACAGGTGTGCATTCAAGCATGCATGTGCACGTGTGTGCATGAGCACATATGGGACCAAGAAGAGCATTGGGAAGGGCACGACTCACGTGGAGTTGGAGTACTGCAGGAAGCCAAACTCATCGCGCTGGCCGTCAGGACACAGGGACTGCATGACAGGCAGGATCCCGGCCGAGGTGAGCGGGGCCGCCGTGTAGAAAGCTGGAGCCAGTAAGAGTGCAGAAGAGGCAAGGGAAGGCAGGGGCAGGAAGGAGGAGAGGCAAGGGCAGGCAGGGGCCACCAGGGAGACAGACACTCAGTTTAGAAAGAAGCACACACCGCGTCTAGTGAGGCCCAGGGGAAGGTTGGGCAGCCAAGCTCAGAAGTCTGCAGCCCACCGAGGCTGTCCCACCAGCAGCTCCCTGGGGCTGGGGGCAGCTCCTGCCCGCCACCAGGGCCACTCAGCTCCCACCCGACAGCCCGTGCCTGCTCCCCTCTGGGTGGCAGCGGCCACCTGGCCCCAGGACAATGCTGACTTCTGATGCTTGCCCACCAGGGTGCTGCCAACCTCCCCCGGCCTCTCAGCTGCTCTTGTTAGTAACCTCAGAGGCACCGCTGGATTTCCAGAGGAAGAGAAAGAGGAGGAATACAGCAGGAAAGAATTGGCCCCCAGAGCTTCCCAGGACCCCTAGGCCCTCTTGAGACCCATCCTCCTCCCCACCCGGCTGCCTCGATGTGCGGCTGCTGGAGGTGAGAAATGGAGACACGGGAAAGGGGGAGATGGAGAAAACAAGGAGCAGTAAGGAGACAGCAAACACCCACCCTGACCAGGGCTGAGCCCTCACCAGCCATAGCCTTCCCCAGTTCTTTCTGGGCAGGGGAAGCCCAGCAACCCCTCCTGAGGGGGACCCAAGGCTGTCACTGGGCAGCGCCTGGCAGGGACGGGGGTCCTGCAAGAGGGACGAGCCCCACCCCCAGTGCCCCAGTTAGAGGCAGGTCAGTGCAGTTAGCTCAGCCATGACAGGAGGGCTGGTGAAGATGGGCTTGTGTGCACAGACAGGGCCAGTTCAGGGCAGACAGGGCCAGGCAGAGCATGAAGCCACAGGCTGGATAGGCCCCATGCTGGCAGCCATGCCACAGAGAGGTGACATCACTGAGAGGCATCTCACTGTCCTTCTGGCTCCTTCCAACAGCGCCATGTCCCAGCTCCATCCCAGAGCTCAGAGGCTGGGACAGGGACCTGGTGGCAGGGGACCAGAGCTGCCTGCAGCCTGGCTGATTCAGGGGTGAACACAGGCACAGCTGGGCAACCACAAGCTGCACTGGACTCTGCAGGCAGAAGGGTTTGCCACAGGAGAGATGACGGAGGGATCTGCCTGGCCTGGGAAGCCCCACACAGCCCAAACTGCCAGAGTCACAGCTGCCAGTGGCCCCAAGCGCCCTCTGAACCCAGCCTCAGTCTGGGCTAGTAACAAAAACCTACTGCAGGCAGCAGCAGAGGGGCCCTGAGCACAACAGCTCAAGTTCATCTTCACCAGCCAGGGAGGAAGGCGACAGGTCACAGAGGTGCTGATTAGACCACAGTGAGCTGATCCCAATCAGGCTCTGTCTCCCCAAAACTCCTGGCTGACAAAGGCAGGGGAGGGGGAGAGGCACCCACCCGTCCAACCAACTTACAGACTGGAGCATGCAGTAGAGGCATGGAGGGCAGGCAGGCAGGGATAATGGTGGGAAAGAAAAAGAAAACATGAGAGAAAAGAAAGAAAAAAACAACCAAAAAACACAACACAGAGTGCACATCAGCACCAGGGCAGGAACCAAGGCATCGCCCATCAATGCCTCCACTGGGCTTTCCCTCGCCGGCATGTGCTGAAACAAAGGCTCAGGCTTCATCATGCAGGAACACAGCTGCCGGCTCCCAGCACCTCTGCCTGGCCCCGCTGTGCTCCCCGGGCGGCCAGCTCCAGGCATCTTGCTGCCACACAGTTCTCCTCCTGGTGGCATGGCCCCTTGACTTCCAGCACACCTCAGGGCACCTCGAGTTCCTGCCCCATCCATCGCTGGCTTTGCCCCAGCCCTGCAAGCCTCTGAGCTTCCACAGCCGTGTGCTGGGCTACATGCAGAGCACAACCCATGTCCATCCCCAGAGTCTCCCCTCAGAGCTCAGGGTACCGCAGCTGTCCTGGCACCACCCAGCTCCACCACCCCTCTGCCTGCAGAAGTGCCTCCAGGCAGAGACAAAAATGCCCTGCTCATGGCATCTGGAAGCTTGGCTGGTCCCAGGGGAGCTCCCCTGGTTGGGAATGCCTCTGGCTCTCTAACCCCATCATTCTGGTACGCAGGCCCTCCTTTACACTGCCCCCTCCAAAGACACCAAGGGATCCCTGCCAGCTGTCAGCATCCTCCTCAGCCCCAGGCTGTCCCAGGGGGTTGGAACAGCTCCCCAGTGTCCCCATCCTTCCCCCAGGTGTGGATGCCCTGGGCACCACCCACTCACACGCACCTTCCTTCACAGGGATGGTCGGCTTCTTCTGCCTCAGCCCCAGGAGGATGAAGAATAGCACCAGCGGGATGAAGATCTCGAAGGCCAGCACCCACTGCAGATGACACAAGGCAAATGGACCATGATGCTCATTGCCAAGACCCCATCGCCAGGGAGGAGTGTGGGCATCACCAGGATGGAGGTCCTGCGGTACCCCCTGCTTGCATCCCAGTGCAGCACAGCACTATGCCCACATTCTGCACCACAGCTCTGCCAGAGACAAACAGTGCCACACACACCTACACTTCTCCAACTGCCCACCCCATCCTGCCAGGGGCACAGCGGGGTAGGAGCACATCAGGCTGGTGGGTCCCTGGTATGGGTGCCAGGACACCAGCACAGACACTGATGGGCCATCACAACTGGGAAGACAGCTCAGCGCCTGTGAAGAGCCACAAACACCTTCCTGGCAGTACCCTCCTGGCCAGCAGCTGGCATGACATGGCATCCTCATTTTCCTGCTGGGTCCCCATGGATGACCTGGTGTGTCCAAAGTACTCCTACCCCATGTGACAGCTCTACCCATGGCCAGCTGGATCCCAGAGAGCCCCCAGCCCCATCCCAGCGGCAGGGCCAAGGCAGGCAGCAGGCCTCGATGCTGTTGGGGTGAGGAGGCACCCAGTCAGGAGCTGCAACCATCTCCAGGTGTGACTGGGGCAGTGCAGGGGCTCCCCTCTGTGCCCTCCCAGAAGGCAACAGCTGGACAGGATTTCCACCAGCAGCATATGGTGAATCACAGCAAATCCCCAGGAATCCCTGACCCCAATAGCACGAGCGGCCCAGGCTGGGCTCTGTGCCCAGAGGCCCTGAGAAGGGCACCAACACCTTCAGCCGTCTGCAGATGCAGGCACAGCTACTGCTGGTTTGCACCAGGAGTGCCGAGACCACACCACAGCCCCACTGGTGCCCTGCACAGCAAGGACAATGGGAAACACATCTGTGGAAACTGAGGCACAGTGCGAGGTGAGCCAACCTCCACCCGCTCCAGGGCCAGACCAGACTCCAAGTAATCTAAGCAGACAGGGCAACCTCACATCATGACTTAGTGCTGGGGTCAGATATGCTGGAGAGCAGCAAAGCCCTGCCACGCTCAGTCCTGGTGCTGCCTGGCCATGCTGGCTGGGTCACAGGGCACCTGGCTGGGCTGTCCCCCTGCTCTCTTGGCCTTATCCCATTGTGTGGCCACGGCTACTTCCGTGGGTGCTGCCCACCACATTCCCAGCCCATCCTGTGAAGCCTCTCCACCGCCCACTCCATGTTGGGAACCAGATCTGGGAGAAAGAAGATGATGGAAAAACAAGGTCCGGAGCGGATGGGAATGGAAGATGCCCCAGGAAGGAGGCCAGGCTGCCTGGGAGCAGCGCCAGGGATGGGGGATCCCTGTTTGTGCAGCACCCCTGGTCCTATGTACCATTCCTGCTGTCACCGTCCCTGTGCTGGAGGCTGGCAGGGGCATCCCGACCTGCCCTGCCTCTGGTCCAGCTGCCATGGGCTGCCTGCACCCCTCCCTGCCTATTGCCTGTTTACCAGGCACACAATGGCATCTCTGTGTGCAGATGGGTGCGGGTCCGTCCCTGCGCTGCCCCCCCCAGCCCTCTGCACTGGGATCGTACCAGGCAGGGCTCCCTTGGAGACTGTTTGGTCCTTGTTGGCAAAAGGAGGGGCCTGTTTGTTGTTGTGTGTTTTAAAGCGGGTCATTGACCTCCTGCTCAGCTCCTTCCCTGGATCAAACCAGAAACAGGGCTGGGCTGCAAAACCCCCCCTCGTCCCTGTCCCAGCACCAGGCGCTCACTCGGGGGGCAGGCAGGTGGGGGCCTGCTGATAAGAAGGGCATTGCCCCAGCACAGCCTCAGTCAGTGCTAAGGGGAGGCAGCCAGCAGGGCCACCTGCCATGGTGGTCACCGCCTACGGGCACGGAACAATGGGGGCGAGCGTATGGGATTGGGACTGCCCAGGACAGGGCACGGGGGCAAGGGTTTGCATGACTTCTGCCTGTGGGAGGAGGGAGTCAGAAATGCCCTGCTGCCCAACTTTTAAAGCTGAAGAAAACGTTCTGATGGCACCAAACTTTAATCACAGCATTGCCAAACGCCTGCTTATTGCCAACACGGTATTACAGCTGACGTCAAGATGCAGTCCTTGCCAGAAGGGTATCACAGAGCTCAGCGCCCCAAGGCAGCATTCAAAGCTGCGCAAAACCCACAGCCCCTGGGAGAGGGTGGTGACCCACAGGGATGCTGCCTGGCACTGCCGCACCTCTCCGGCACCGGCTGCAAACAAAGAGGGGGCAAAGAGCACCCTGCGTCAGTGCAGGGCCCAGCCCTGTGATCCCTGGCCAGGGCTGATGTCAGCTCCCACCCAGTCTGGGACAGCTTCTGGGAGCTTGTGGCAGGAGCAGGATGCCATAGCATGATGCCTGAGCATTGATTCTAGGGGCATCGGGGTCATCCTACTCAGTCAGAATGACTTCAGGACAATTTCCCTGTGCAGTGGGATGCTCCCCAGCCTTTCAGCAATGAACTAGGAAGCACACAAGCCTTTCGCAGCACGAAGCAGCCATGCTGCTGCCCGGGTCAACTCTGCCCTGCACCCTGGGGCCCTGCTGACACTGGAGACAAGCTGCAACGCCCAGAGCCTCACCTTCTGTTCACCACTCCTCCAGGACTCCTATGCAACCTGCACTTTCAAAAAAGATGTCAATAAAACCCAACAGTGCCCTTCCATCGCTGGCACTTCAAAGCCAGTAAGTCTTGTGGCAGCCGCCTTCCTGTTCCAACCACAGTTGCACAGAAAGCGGCCAGGAAAGGCTGCCAAACACCCTCAGCTTTACCCTGCGTCCAGGGTAACTTGAGTTCACCTGTTCATTTTACACCCCACGTAGGTTTAATTAACTATTGAGAGTTATCTGAGAGCCCATCCCTCAACAAGATGCACACAACTCTGCTCCCCATCCCAGCAGTCGAGGCACCTCTCCAGCCCTCACCGCCCTGGGCTGCTGAACCACCCCCTGCACTGCAGAATGATGTCCTCACTCCATTCTGCCCCATGGCCATGCAGTTCTGGCTGCAAAGGTGCAACCTCCACAGCACCTCTCCTGCCTCGAATTCTGCCCTAGGAAGAATAAAACCACGATCACCACAGACTGGGCTTCAAGCACAAAGCAAACCATCTCCTGGGGAGACCTGGGAAACAGGATCACAGAAGGTGACATGGCACAGAAGGTCAGGTGCCTCTCTGAGCCACCCTGCTCAAGGCTGGCACCTGCCACTGCTGCACCACAGGTCAACAAACCAAGCCTTTGGCAAGGGCAGAGGCTGAGGAAAAGTCTGCCCTGAAAGCACTATCCTGGGCACAGCCGGCCATGAAGTGATGTGCCATGGATAATGGTGACTTCCCCACAGCCACCAGCAGCTCAGTGGCAGAACAGGGGACTGGCCCCAGCCCTCCTGAGCTCTGCCAAACATGAGGCACCTGCTTGAGAGAAACCCTCTCCCACCCCCTGCCCTGCTCCCCCCGAGCCTGTGGCCCAGATGTTAGCAGGGAGGAGCAGGTGCTGTGCTTGGAGGCACACAGCAGGGCAGTGCCACATTCCAGCTGCCGGCAGGGCAAAGCCACTGGCACCGCGTGGCTCCGTGAGAGGGGTGGGAGCCCGGCCGCTCCCCGCTTTGCAGCCAGGGAGGAGTCCCATTCTCAGCCCCATCCTGCTCCAACACCCTGCTGGGGCTGCTCACCTCTACAGGGTCAGTGCAGGGCACTGAGGGCTGCCAGCACTCTGTGAGATGTTCACCTCCAGACAGGGCCCAGATACAGGCAGGGCATCTCAGCTGGGCGCAGGCTGCAGGCAGCCGCAGGGCTGTCGAGGCTGGGTTTTGGCACAGGGCCTAACACTGCCCCAGCCAGCATCGGGCAGCTCCGTTCAGCACTGCACTCTTGCACTGCCAGCTGAGTTGGAGGGCTGCACGGGCACAGGGATGCCCAAAGGGTGCCCAATCCTCAGACCGTGAAAGCACCAGGCTCAGTTGCCTGCTACAGGGCAGCACGCCAGGGCAGCCACTGAGAGTCGAGAGTGCAGCACCAGCCCTGCGGGTCGGGCTGTATCACACGAGGACCGGGCAGCCCCCAGCTGTGCAGGGCAGGAGAGGGATGACTCAGCCGAAGGACATCGCCCTCAGCCATACACAGGGCTGCCCAGGCAGACACCTGCCTGCAGCACGGCCTCACCCAGCCCTGCCCAACCGCGCAGCCCTGCGGGTATCGGGATGGTTAAGGAGAGCCTGCAGGATCGGCCTGCACGGCGTTCGGGAGGGAAGAGGAGCGAGCATTACCAGTTCGAGAGCAGCAGTTCGTCACCCTCCCCCAGCCTCTAAAAATAACCGGCTCCCCGCACCCATCCCCGGCTAGCCCTGCGTGCGCGCCGGGCCGCGGGGACCTCCGTGCCGTGGGGACCGAGCAGGGCTGGGAGAGCGGGGGGGGGGAGGATTGGCTATCGGCTGGCATCGCGCCTCCCGCACACAGAGCCCGACACCCCCCCTCCTCCCATCACACCCGTCCCCTACATGCCGGAGGCCGACGAGGCCACGGAAGGGTTAATCCGGTTCCCGGCGCGTTGCGCGCACCGCAACGGGTGGATGGACAGACGGACGTCTGGCAGCGCGGTGCCGGTGCCCCTCGGGGGCGGATAGCGGGGAACCGGCACCTCCCGGGGAGCCGAGGAGGGCCCGAGGGGATGCGCAGAGCCCCGCGTCCCTCCGCCTGCTGCGCGAGGAGCCCGGAGCGCGGGGAAGCCGCAGCCCCGACCCACGTACGGTTTGGAATCCTATTTATAGCGAGCGCTCGGGAAGGCGCTCAGCCCCGAGACGCGGCCTGGAGGCACAGCCCGCGGGCAGCAAGCGGGCCGAAGGGGGGCAGAGGCTGGTGGGACCCGGGGGAGGCCGAGAGCCAACTGTTGCTGCTGAGCCGCGTGCCCGCGCTGCGGGGCGAGGGGCGAGCCTCGGCCGCACCGTTTGTACGCGGACGGCATCCGCGCTCCTTTTTGTCCGGCCCCCGAGGCGAGCAGACGTCGCCACATCTCCGCATCCAGCGCTCCATGAATTATTCATCCCCTGAGCCCGGCCAAGAAATGGAGAAGGTACCCGAGGCGTCAAAGGGAGCGGCGAACCCAGGACGGCCCCGCCCGGCGCACGGCGATGCGGAGCGCCCCGCGGCACCGGGAGGAGATCGTCCGCCGGCGATGGGCCGCGCTCAGCCCGCGGCTCGGCCCGCACAGCGCCGCGGCCCAGAGCCGGCCCCGCCGCGGTTTACCCCGCGCCGCTCCCGCAGCGGGCCCCGCCGCGCCGCACGGCCCCCGGCGTTCCGCCGGCGCTCACCGGGCTGCGCCGCTTCAGCGTCACGTTCTTCCAGAGCAGGAGATGGAGCTGGTGCAGGAACCCCATGGCCGCGCCGGCCCCGCCGCGGGGGGAGCCCCGCTCCGCTCCGCTCGGCGCCGCGGCTCAGCCACCTCCCACCGCCATACCCGGCACGGGCCGCCGCCTTTGTCCGCAGCAGGCTCGGCTCGGCTCGGCTCGGCTCGGCTCGG
>NW_024885144.1:1057309-1068218 GCF_019232065.1 Centrocercus urophasianus | reverse complement strand
GGCTCGGCTCGGCTCGGCTCGGCTCGGCTCGGATCGGCGGGGCTGGCAGCAGGCGGCCGTCCCCGCCGTCCCCGGCCCGGCCCTGCGCAGCACCGCCTCCGACCTGCGGCTGACGCCCCTTAAAGGCACCGCCGGGATTCCGCTGCGGCGGCTGCGGGGCGCGGGGCAGAGCTGTGCGTGACGCACCTCGCGGCCGCGCTGCGGGATGCACAGCACGGTACCCTCGTCTGCCCCGGAGGCGTGCGGGGCACCAGCAGCCTCTGCTGCTCTCTCCGTCAGGGAGCACAGCTACAGCGCGGTCGGGTTGGAGAGACCTTAAAGCCCCCAGAGCCACCCCTGCCGTGGGCCGTCTGCCTCCCAGCTCGGGCTGCCCGGGGCTCATCCACGGCCTTGGACACCTCCAGGGATGGGCGCCCACAGCTCTGGGCGGCAGTGGCGGTGGATCCGTGGCGCCGCAGACCCTGCCGAGCCCGTGGCAGTCATGGCGCACATCGTCGCCCCGAGGAGTGCCCAGGACAGTGCTCTTCCTTGGTGTAGCCCGGGAACCCATTATTGGCAGATTTACGTGGACTCATCTCCTCCTGGTGGTTGCTTTTGTCACACGGCAGCGACCCTCGATCCTCTTCCCTCCCGGCAGTGTCGCGGACCCGCTGTGCCCATCCCCTGCGGCAAGGCTTGCCTGGGGGACCACACTGGGGACGAGCCTTTGGGGGTGCCCCCTCTGTTGCTCATGTTCGCAGAAGTGCAGAGGCAGCTCTGGGGCCAGGCTTGTGACCCTCAGCTGCACTGCTCCCCTTCTGTACCCCTGCTCCCCTTCCTCTCTTGCTGTGTCTCCTACCATCCCGACCCCACGCTGCTGCCAGGGCCAAGGGCAGCACAGTGAGTGCCTCGCCTGCCCGCCTCCGAGTTGTGTTGCTAAGGGTGACAGCGTTGCAGGCTTTGCTCCAGAGCAGCTGCCTGGGCACCACAAAAGCTTCCCTTGTCCTGTCATAAAGTGCCATTATTCAAAAAACTTCTGGGCGAAACCTTGTGTGGCATCTCTGCCAGGCAAGTGCCACCTCCCAGGGCCAGTGTTCAGTGGCTGAGGACAGGGGATGCCTGTGCAGCATTCCTCCTGCTCGAAACCCCGACAGTATTTGCTCTCAGCAGCAGCGGGGAAAGCTGGGCCATAGCACTGCTCTCTGTGATAGGAACTCCGAGGCCACCTGTACTGGGGACAGGGACAGCACTGGGCAGGGAGTGCTGCCAGCAGTGCTCAGGTCGGGGCGGCCTCGGGTGTGTAGCGCCTGGTATCAGCTGGAAATGTGGGAGGAGAAGAGACACAGAAAGGAGGGGTGACAAAGGTAACAGGAAACAGAGCACAAGGGAGAAAAACACCCAACCGCAGCACTGCAGTTGGCATCAGAGGTCTCTGAAACCACAGAGCCCTGCTGCGCCCCGGCACGGGGGCACAGCGCTGTGCCCAGCCTGGTGCCAGCTGTTGTCTGTGGTGCCCTCTGAGCTCCACCAGCACTGTGGGTCCAGAGGGCAGTGCCACCAGCCCAGGGCTGGAAAGGAACAAGGGTACGATGGCGTCCCCCAGAGCTGCTCGAACATCCCAAGGATGCCCAGGGAGTGGTTTAGGGGCACAGAGAGTGGCGGAACTTCACTCTCTACTCTGAGCACACTGTGCAATGAAAGTGCCAGCCCACACAGGACAACACTGCGTGCCCCAGAGCTCTCCTCCCTGCCTCTCCTTCAATTTCCCCCCCCCCTTTACCCTGCCAGGGCTGTGTGGGAAGGTGATGCCTGGACAGAGATGCCAGCAAAGATACAACCAGGTGGGAAGATGCATGAGAACAGTGGCATGGACGGACCTGGGCACGGGAGCAGCCCTCTGTGCAGGTGCCGTGGGAGCGTACACATGCCAGCTTTCCCTTTTGCTCTCAGCTGCCATGCTTGGGAGCAGAGAGGAGCTGCTGGTGCCACTTTAGCTGACAGTTTCAAGATGAGTCAGTGTGAGCCAAAATCAGGCTGGCATCCTGTTTTCAACCCAACTGCAGGGTGGCACGCAGGGTGGCTGAGGGCTGGGCCACATCCGTCTCAACACAGGCGCAGACCCAGGATGCCCACCAAGGGCTCCTTCCAGTGCTCGCCAGGACGCATCGCCCCCAGCCTAAGCAGGGCCAGGTGGTCCTGCTGGCAGTGCCAGGATGAGGCTTGTGCCGCTCTCAGCTCTGCAGTGGGCTGAAGCGAACACAAACGCTGCAGCAGGTTTCAGTCCAAGCCGAAGGAGCATCTTGCTGTTTTCTCAGACCAGGCTGAGTGTGTCCCTGCTGTCACTTCCCCAGTGTCACCCTATGCCCCCTCCCTGTCCCCTGCTGTGGGGTGGGAGTAGAAGGCATGCAAACGGTGGGAGAGCTGGAGACTTCAGACTGTAGGCATGGACCTCATCCCTGTCTGCTTGTGAGAGCACCTTGGTGCAAGGACATGGGGACACTGTGCAAACCCCAAAACAGGGGCAGTATAAGGGAAAGCTGCAGCTAATTGTGGGTCTGGATAGCAGCAGGGATGGGAAAGGTGCTCAACAGAAGGGAGGTATTCTTTGTTCTTAGTTTCAAAGCTGACTCATCAGAAACCACTTTGCAGAATGAAACCCTACAAAGGGTCAAATGCCTCTTCTGCAAAGATCCCCCAGAGCCACAGCCATGCCAAGGAGACGAGAGGAAGCGGGAGGGTGGTTGGCAGGACATCCAGCACAGGGAGCTGGAAGGGTGGTGTCCGCTGGGCTGCCAGCGCACTGCATGGGGCAGCAGGGTCCCATCTGGCACAGGCACATGGCATGCACCCATCCAAGGTTGACACTGCCACCCGTTCTGCATGGGGGGAAGTGCTCAGAGAGTTCTGATACCAGGAAGGATCCCTGTGAGAGGCAGTTGCACAGCAAAACCAGCAAAACCACAGAAAAGAGGAAGCCCTCGAGTACTTTAGGCCAGAGCCAGCAGCTGCCCTTGGCACCCAGACAGCCGTCACCTTCCCTGGCTGCGCCGTGCCGCGCTGTGCCACGGTCCCTTCCCCGGTAAGTGAGCCCGCGCGCGAGCACTGCCATGCACCGGGCTTGGGGCTGAGCAGTGCATCGACTTGTGGCACTGCCAGCCTGGCAGCAGGCCCCCACAGCATCCCTCCGAAGTGGGGCAGTGTCCCCTCTGCGGGGACAGGCAGGTGGGGGGCCATGCCCTGCATGCAGTGTGCAGAGCATGAAGAGCTTTCCCAGCCCTCCCTTCTGCGGATGATGATTTTCTTCTGAAGCCTAAACTTAGCTCATGTATTTTAGCATGACAGACCGAGCAGGCCAAAGCAGGGAAGGGATTTTCAAAAGCAAAGCTGCTGCAGCTCAGCTGAGAAAGTGGAGCAACCTCTTCCTCAGCCCTCTGAAATTAGAGGGGCCAGCACCCCTGGCTAGCAGTGGGTCAGAGGCATCCAGTGGGCTTTGGGGGGGGTTCCCCAGAAAGGAAACGGTCTTTGTGCTGAATGCAGCGGGCAGCCTGCAGGCTCTGAGCCCTGCCAGGAATGTGGCTGCAGCACAAGTAGAAGTGCAGGCTGCCGAACGATGGGGCAGCAGAACTGGGGAACTGCTCTGCAGCTTGCCCCATGGCCTGCCACCCAGCATCAACCCGGCACAGCAAAACCAGGGAGTCCTGCTGTACAGCGCCTGGGACTGACACTCGGGGGGGTTTTGAGCAATCCCTTCGCAGCCCCACAGCCACCCCTGGCCTGCGCCTGTGGGCTGAGCTCTGCTGCAACCCTATGGAGCTGAAGGGCCCTCTGCCTGCAGCCCCCACTGCCCTGCTGGCTGGGGACCTGGAACACACTGGAAATAAAGGATGGGCGTTGAGGTGCCCGTGGCAAGCTCTCAGCCTGGATGGCTTGGGTCTGGGGAGACACCCTGAGGCCAGCAAGAGCACTGCCTTTGCTGCACGAGGGTGCGGGGTGAGGAGGACAAGTTTTGAGCAGGACACTGCACTCTGGCCTTGAGGTTTGGGACTTGCCAGTTGCTACCAGGAATGTCTTGAGGGCAAACCTGTCTGTGTGCTCACAGCTGGGGCCTTGCCATAGAGTATGGGCATTTCCTGCAGCTCCCTGCCCCCAGCAGTGGGGCAGGACCCAGATCACCCCCTCATCCCTGGTGCATATCTCCATCCTGCAGCCCCCAGGAAGAACATCACATTCCTCTTGGGCTCTGCTGCAGCAAACCTGGCTGCATCCCAATCTCAACTCCCCCCAGGCAAAACGAGAACTGTGTCCATTCATCAGATGGAGAAACTGAGGTGGGAGGCAAGTGGCAAGGCAAACATGCCTTGTGTGTGTCACTGAGAGTGGT
The DNA here is from genome assembly GCF_019232065.1 of Centrocercus urophasianus. NCBI lineage: Eukaryota > Metazoa > Chordata > Aves > Galliformes > Phasianidae > Centrocercus > Centrocercus urophasianus. Next base: position 1,063,858 of record NW_024885144.1, on the reverse strand, counting down.
GCACATCAGCTGTGACCAGAGAACAGGTGGATGCTGCTCTGTGTGCCCTTTGGTAGATCACTGCTCGCTCCAGAGATGGGGGCACTGGAGGGGCATGTGGGGGTGATATGACAGTGCTGGGGTGCTGTGGGCAGTGATGGGGACAGGATGGCTCCTGTTCTTCATGCCCTGCCAGGTAGACTTGGGCATAGCCTTTTGATCTTTTGCATGTGGGACTTTTCCCTGGTGCAGGTGCTGTGGGCACACAGGGGTCAGTGTCACCGGGTTCCCAATGCGCTCTGCTATGCTTGAACCCCATAGGGTTTGGGTGGAGGAAGCACAGAGAAGTCCTCCTCCAACCCCACCAACCCTCTGCCCTGTGCCCCCCTGCTGGGTGGCTGAGCTGATGGCCCTCACGGGCCTCTTCTCTGTCCAGGGAGCTGCCAGCAGACCCCAGGCACCATGTCCAGGGCACTGCTGCTGCTGCGGTGGTTGTGGGGCCGGCCCAGTGTGAAGGCAGCCGTAACTGCAGGGCTGTTGGTCACCGTGCTCTGGAACCTGAAGTGCTTCATCCGCTCACCCAACAGCTCTGACGAAGCCCTCAAGCACACGAAGGCGCTGACAGTCCTGGTGTGGGAATGGCCCTCGAGGCAGGTCCCAGACCTCAGCGGGGATGTCTGCCGTGAGCAGTACGGCATCGCGGGCTGCCGGCTCAGCACAGAGCGACGGCTCCTGAGCCAGGCTGACGTGGTGGTGTTCCTTCACACCACCCTCCCGCGGGGCCGGGACAAGCTGCCCCGGGACAGACCGCATGGGCAGGGCTGGGTCTGGGTGTCCCTGGAGTCCCCCACCAACACGAGAGCGTTAGCAGGATGGAACCAGACCTTCAACTGGGTGATGACCTACAGGCGGGACTCGGACATCTTCATGCCCTATGGCAAGCTGGTGCCCAACCGGTCAGCCACTGTGAGCATCCCCACAAAGACCAACTTGGTGTCCTGGGTTATCAGCAACTATCACAGGACTCAGAAGAGAGCTGAAGTCTATAAGAACCTGTCCAGGTATCTCCACGTGAACCTCTATGGGAAAGCAGCCAAGAAGCCGCTTTGCAAGGACTGCCTTTTGCCCACGACATCCAAATCCAAATTCTACCTGGCCTTTGAGAACTCCATCCACCAGGACTACATCACTGAGAAGCTCTGGAGGAACTCTCTGCTGGCTGGCACCGTGCCGGTGGTGCTGGGCCCCCCCCGGGCCAACTATGAGCAGTTCATCCCTGCAGACTCATTCATCCACGTCGACGACTTCGGTTCCCTGGAGGATTTGGCCACCTTCCTGAAGACCATGAACTCCAGTCGCTACCAGCAGTTCTTTGCGTGGCAGAAGAGGTACAGCGTGAAGCTCTATGCAGATTGGAGGGAGCGCATCTGCACCATCTGTGCCGTGCACCCCCACCTGTCCCAGGGCCGCCTCTATCCCAACCTGCAGAGCTGGTTCAACACCTAGCGCAAGGCTGGCACTGCCAGAGACATCAGGGGTGCACTGGGGTGGCAGAGTGGTCCTTGAGAACAGGATGTCAGGCAGGGAGGACGTGGGACCTCATCCTGGCCCCACTGTTGCCACATTGTGACCTTGTGCAATGCCATGTGGCAGAACTTCTCGCACACCACGACCAGCCCATGCTGACCTCCCCCACCGTGCAACAACAGGGTGCTTCGGAAATAAACAGCACAGATTTCCTGAGGCTCTGCTCATCTCTTGAGGCCTGGGCAGGGCTGAGGGCAGCCAGGGGCACTAGGAGCCCCCAGCCTCCCCTTCCCCCTACGCCCTACTATTGCTCTGTGCTCCCCCCACTATCTAAGCAGTGACTCCACAGTGGCAGAAGCTCCCTCTGCAGTGGCATTTCTGGCTTGGTGGGGGAGCCAACCCCTCCTGTACCTCGAGAAGCCACATCCTGCTGGGGGCCCAGCACCCTGCAGCCAAGGAGGGGACCTTGTTACTGTGCCCCAAATTCTGCACTAGCACAGCCTTGCAGCACCCATTTCTCCCACCCCGCTCTCACCACAGGTGTCACAGTGCCAGCAGGATGCTCTTGAGAGCAATCACAGCCTGCTCAGTGCAAGGCGACTCAGGGTAGAATGGCTGTGGTTTCTCACTCCCCTGCCAGCATGCTGTGACAGGAAGCTGCTGAGATGGGCTGTCCTGAGCTGTACAGCGAGCTGAGAGCAAACCCTGCCCTGCTGGCACCCTTGGCACCAACACCCTGGCACCGCCAGCCCCCTGCACACCATGCACCTTGGGCACCCTGCACTGCACACACCCCATATCACACACCCTGCACTGCAGACACCATCTGCTGTGCGCACCCAGCACCCAGCCCACTTGGCACTGCCTGCTCCTGTGCCTGCACCCTGAGCCTGCTCTGTGGCCACCCTGCACCCCGGGCAGCTTCCGCACACATCGAGAAGCCCCTGTCTGGGTCCAGCAGCAGATGTTGAGGCTGGGTGATGGCATGACAGGGCTGGGATAATCCTGCTCTGTCCCTGTCTTGCTTTGTGCATCCCCCGGCCCTCACCGTGCATCCCTCAGTTCTTTACCTACAAGGGTGAACCAACGGGGTGCTGCCCTGCGGGGCTGGCATGCGGCCTGGGCTTCCACTGCTCCCCTTTTCAGAATCCTCAGGTGCCCCAAGCAGCAGCCTGCACCAACTGTGCTGCACAGCATAAAGGAGCAAGGGTATAAACTAGCTCCAAAGGGCAAAGAGCATCGTTTACTTGCACCAACTGAACTAAATAAGGGGCTTTTCAGAGGTTTCATCGGAGCTCTGGTCACTTCATTGCTTGAGGTATCAGCCCCTGGCAGTGTCCCGCTCCTGGTTTGGGCACCACTTGCACTCCAGCACCAATGTCCCTCACCAGGCTGAGTTTCACCTTTCCTAAGAGCAGCTACAGAAAAAACAGCAGCCCTGGAGGTGTGGAAAGTGACCCCCTCCCACTCCATACACGCACATATTCCTTAACATGTCTGCTTTTGCAGACGAAAAGACGGTGTGCTCCCACTGATCTGCAACCCAGCCCTGGAGCTGTGCACGGGTTGTTGGTCCCACAGCACAGGGCAGCCCCAGGGCCAGCATCCACTGACCCAAGCAGCCTGGGGCAGCACGAAGCAGCAGCTCTGCTGCAATCTGGAATGCTGCCATTCTGCAGAGCTCCTGCCAGGACACAGACATCAGCCCACCCACAACATGCACAGCTGGACCGGCCTGGCAAAGAAAGGCAAAGAAAGGAAGGGGCTGACTAGCTCTTGTGCCCCAAAACACTGAGATTTATTTAATTGTCAGAGGGAATATGATTAAAGGAAAAAAAAATAAATCATCAACTACAGCAGGCTCAAAGGCACGGGGTGCTAGCAGCATGGACAGGATGGTGTCAGCCCCACTGGCTCCATGGTGACACTGTGGGCTCACAGCCTTCCCTGCCCCCTACTCTGCCCACAGTGGGTGCAACACAACCCCTTCTCCTGTGCTGTGGGCAGGGGGGTGGGGACTGCCGGGCTCCCCCAGCACCATCACGGCCCTCGGCTCCCCCTGGCTGCCCGGACAGGCGCAGAGCCTGCAGGAGCCCCCCGCCCCGCAGCACCCCAGCCCTGCTCTACACGGCAGGGAGGAGGCAGTTGGGAAACTAGCCATCACTACAAAGATATTTTCACTTTTCAAAAACTAGAAATACAATCAAAACCATTAAAAAAAATACCAAAACCAGAAACAACAAATCCCCCTCCCCCAACCCCCCAAAAATTTAAGAAATGCTTTTTTCTGGTTCTCGCAGGAGAGGAGCTCGGCTGGGGCCTGGCACAGGCGGCTCCCCCTGGCCCCAGCCAGGTAGCAGGGAGGGGGGAGCCAGGAGGGGCTGACCCCACACAGGGCCGCTGCTGGGACAGCGCTCACATGGCGGGGAAGGGCTGGGGGGGGGACGCTGCCTCTGGATGCGTGCACCGCTGCCTGCCCCCCGCTGCTGTTCAGTGGCTGCTGTTGTTCATGGAGATCCCGGGCTGCAGAGGCGGGGGGAACATCTCAGCCTTGTGGAAAGGTGGCATGTAGACGGGGGGGGACGGTGCCAGGCTGTAGCCCTGGGATGTCACTGGGATGGGCAGACCAGGGGGCACCAGGGACTGGTTCATGTCGTACATCACCCCCTCTGACTCGTTGCCAAAGGGCAGCAGCAGCCGCTTGCCTTTCTGACGCCGGTTGCAGAACCAGACCCGGACAACCTGTGAGGGAGGGGAGATGGGAGGAGGGGCAAGGATGAGTGGGGCTCTGTGGCTCTGCGCAGTGCAGCCACCCTCCCACCTCCTGGCACCAAACCGGCCCCACGGGGCGCCCAGGAGCTGAAGCTGTTTGGGACCCCCCTCGCCCTCCCCACCCTGCCAAACCTACGTCTTTGTCCAGGTTGAGGTCCTCGGCAATCTGGGAGATCTCCTGAGGACTGGGCTTCACACATTTGCGGAAGAAGCTCTCCAGTGTTCCCTTCACGTTGGTCTCAATGCTGGTCCTACGTTTTCTCTTCCGGGCTTGGGCCAGCACTTGCTCTGCATTGCACATCTGGAAGTAAGAGACCCCACACTTGGTCACAGGGTGACCCAGGGCTGTCCATGTTCCCCCACACAGACAGGCACAGCTGGCTGCAGGGCTCTGCAAGGGAAAGGCTTTCTCCCTGTAACTGTGCCAGCACAGCCTCAGAGATGCAGTAAAAGCTCAGAGTGCTGCTTCACTCCCTGCATCCGACCCCACTCCCAGCACCCCACCACTGAACCCTGCAGACACAGGGGAGACAGATGCATTTTCTGCCTTGTACCTCCTGCATGTTGTCCGTGTTCTCTGCCTCGTTGAGCCAACGCTGCAGCAGCGGCTTCAGCTTGCACATGTTCTTAAAGCTGAGCTGGAGAGCTTCGAAGCGGCAGATGGTGGTTTGGCTGAACATCTTCCCTGCACGGGGAGGTCACACATCATGCACAGCTCCCCCAAACCGTGGCCCCCAACCTGTGCCCCCCCCCCCGGAGCAGCGCTGAGCCCGCAGCTCCTAGGATCCCCTTCCTCGGGGACCCGGTTCCAGCATGCTGCTCTCTCAGCTGGGTCACCAGGTTCCCCTCTTACCATAGAGCGTGCCCAGAGCCAGCCCCACGTCAGCCTGCGTGAAGCCCAGCATGATGCGCTTGTGCTTGAGGTCCTTGGCAAACTGTTCCAGTTCCTCTGAGGTCGGCGCATCCTGGCAGGGGCAGAAGCAGACACACGGTGAGTGGCCCGAGATACCGCGGGTGAGGACAGCCGCGCGGTTCGCGAGGCTCCCCCAGCCAGGATCTGCACTTCGGGACGGCCGCTCTCCCGAGCGCATCGGCTTCCTGCCACCGCTACAGCCTCAAGTGCTGCCGTGGGCATTTCGCAACCCTTTTACGCAGTTACACATTCGCAGCAGGTTTTTGGCTTTTATATACATGCCTCCTGCCGGCAAGCGTCAGCCTTAACCGCTCGCGTTCGCCGACCCCGGGGGAGCCAGGAGCATCCCCGGCTCTTTCCACCGGGCTCGGGAGCCCTGCCGTGCTGCGGCCGCTCACACAAAAGCGGCCGACCCACGCAGAGAAAACACGCAGAAACTTTGAAACGATCGCCATCCAACCCCGCCGCTGCTGACCCCGGTGCGCATCTACCTGGGATGGACGCTTCTACGCGACGCCGAGAAAAAACTTCAAAACCCCCAAAGCTCAACTGCCGGTCAGCCACCCGTGGGTGCCGCCCATGGGGGCGCACGCGGTGTCCGTCCCCAATGCGATGCTCGGAGGCGGAGCGGGGCAGAGCGCAGAGCGCGGTCCGACGGGACCCACAGTCCGCAGGGGCCGAACGCTCCGAGACATCCGAAGATCTCCCTGCCTCCGCGGCAGAGAAATGTCCCGCTATGCTGCGGGCACAGCGGACGAAGGGCCCCTCGGGGTCTTCTCAAGAGTACAGGCACGGGGACTCCCACCGCAGCCTCGAGGGCTGCAGCCGGGCATGTCGCACTGCCACCCGGAGCCTTTATAGTTCTCCTTTCCTCCGAACGTTAAAAAACACAGAAGTCCCGCAGACCGCAAAGCTGCACACACGCGCGCGCCTCGACGTCGGAGGCAGCCGCGCCGCGCTAGCGAACATCGCGGGGGCGAGGAAGCGCTGCCCGAGCCGCAGCCGCGGGGCCCCGACGGCCGGGAAACCGGGAGCAGCCCGACCCCATCGCGAGCAGCGCTCACCGCGGCCCCGCGCAGAGTCGGACGGCCGCGGCGGGACCGACACGCGACGTTCTCGGGGTCGGGCAGCGTCGGCGCGACCGGATCAGCCGTCGGGGAGAGCGGCGGCCGCATCCCGGCGAAGTCGTCCGCGCGGGGCTCGGGGTGGGGGAGAGCTCACCTCGTCTCCGCTGTCGCTGGAGTGGCCGCCCTCGCTGGCGGCTCCGCTGGAGCTGCCGCTGCTGCCCAGGTTGGCGAGGCCGCCGGAGCCCGGCTGCAGGGCGGCGGGGCACAGCGCGTGGCCGGGCGCGGCGGGGA